>NC_081787.1:15319295-15486795 GCF_963082965.1 Carassius carassius | reverse complement strand
TGGAGAATGGGGAGGGTGACGGGGGAAGAACCCTCACTGACAAGAAAATGCATTTCAGCTTGATAGGAGAAAGGACGAGATGTGAGAAGATACCGATGTATTATTTTGCCACTGCTGCAAGTCCTGCTTATCTGACTGTCTGTACAATCCATTTATGAGGAGATTCTGACTGGCTCAAGATGCAGCTGCTCCAATAATAGACCCCTCAAGAATTCCAAAACTCTGCCTGCCAGGGCTTGAAAAAAAAAAAAAAATCTGTTCACTCCGAGCAGAATCGATATGTTAACGTTTCTGTTCCTGCATTTCTCTGTATCATTATCTTTCTGAAATCGGTTTGCCTAGAAAAAATACAGGTTAATAACGTTATTTTTTAAAAATATTTTCTTTGCCTGTGATTTTTGCCATAATCGAGCAGCCCTAATACACATATTTTGCTTTTGCTAAATAAAACAATTTTCTTCTGTCTCGTTTTCCTTTCCGTAAACTTTGTATTACATCACAATAAACCGAAACTCAGCACTTTTCTTTCTTTCGTTTTGTTAAATCTGTCAATGATTTAAGTTAAATACATTTCATGAATGCCAATATAGGCTATTCCTTTTATGTAAGTGTAGAGTTTTATTCGGTTTTCTCCGTTCACTAGTGCTGCAGGTCCGCGTGATCTGTTGAATTCCTCTTAAACTACCCCCAGATAAGCTCTAATGCATTGCCATTGCGACTTACCTATGATGAATTTACAGTTGAGCGCGGGCATTTCATGCGTTGAATGCATCAGCTTTGCATTTGCAAATCTAAATTCCTGACTGGTTGACAGCAAATTTCAAATATTAAATGGAAATGGAATTTTACAACTTTAAGACAGTGAAAGACAGATGGACAAGACATGGACAGATAGATACACTATTATTTAAAAGTTTGGTGTCAATACGTTTTTTTGAATTGAACATTTCTATATCCAATAAATTAGTAATAACCTAGTGTAAATCTACCTTGTGCAAAGTGCAAAGGAACTGCAGACAGCTCAAAACTATCTACCTAGCCATTCAAGAGAATGTATCACATCTATAAACTAGGGCAGTAGTGAGCAGGCATTTGAATAAACAGCCTGAGACGCCTGAAGCAGTGTAGGTACGGTGTTACGGAAGGGCCATTAGTACCAGTAACATCCCCTCAACAGAGGAGTCGAGAGTTGCCTGCCTGTCAAATATTAGGTGACGGCTGGCCGGCAAGGACTACGAGTGCAGTACTTACCGAGGTTAAAGACTCTGTCCATCTTAAGTAGCGTAAGTCACACACTTGTCTCTTCCGATCGAGGATTTTCTGTGTGGTGGAGAGGTGGATGCCCACTGGGCACTAGTGGTGGCTGATTGGCTAGCGCTCAAGCTCTGTCTAAAAGTATGAGCTTGACATGGAATGCGTGCGTGTTGAGGAAATCGACTTGAAAGTCAAACATTAAAGTATGAATTTTTCTTTCTTGCTATCTCAATGTCTGCAGGGTGTATTAAAATGGTGCTCTCTAACAAACCCCTGCGATCACCAGACCTTTGGGTGGCTTTCTTATTGGTTCGGACGAGTCGTCTCAGAACAAGGGCCCTGAAGCTTCAAAAAATACTATACATTTAGAAAGGAACAAAACAAGATAAAGATCAAGTTGGGGACATGTTCGACACTCACGTTAAACCCACAAACAAACAAATAGATCCTGCCTGCCAGAGGGCCTTTTGTTTTATCCACTGGATCAATCTGGATAACTAGAGAAGGATGTCTGAAGTGGAAAATGAATGAGGCACTACAGTTCTCCTAGGATTTGAAAATAAAGGGGAAAATGCTAATTAAATCCCCTTTCTTAAAAAAATCAATTACGTATTATAATGCAAATAAAGTTTAATGGAGCCCCCATCTAATTTTGTGTTTATTCTCATTTAAACTCTCTGTTATCAATGAACATTTTGGTACAAGTCAGATAGTTTCATCTGCATCAAACGAGTCGATGTGAATCATTCCGTTACTTGACATTTGAAAAGAGAGGGTTGGTAGATGTATTCAAACAAAGTATGCACGTACAAAGGCAGCAAAGAAATATGATGCAATCACAATTATCAATAGCAAATAATACTAATGCGTGTATATGCCACACAATTTCCGGAGGCCTTTTAATCGAATGCTACTCCGGCTTCATTATCCGGGTCGTGAACGCACTCTTTGCTTTAACCAAAGGCACTAATACATTCCAACACACTTCCTCATGAGTAAATTATTCAAACTCAGTGTACATTATCTTCGCAATTAATTGAAAACTCATTAGTCTGGAACTACGAAAGAGGATATTTGCCTCAATTAATGCCTTTAACCTAGTTGTTCCAGCAAAGTGGTGTTTAGGGTTTGTGCGTTTCCCCACATGGCAGGAGTGGACTGTTGTCTGCTCATTGTCAGACTGTTAGCTAACGCTTCACTGCAAGCTAGCAACCATCTGTCCAATGTTACAGTTCAGCTCAGGGAAAGACCATTAACCCTCAGATAACTATAGCTCCAGTAATATTGCACGTGGAGAGGAAAATCTGTTCAATTAGGTTACCACTTGCCCAAAACAAATTCACTATTAGTTTCTAATAAGGCAGCGCATATATGCACACCATGCTTTGTGTTTGTTTCGTTTTTTTTTTTTCAAAAAATTTATTTCATTCAGTTTAAGTGCTGTATTATTCTGAATATATATATATATATATATATATATATATATATATATATATATAAATAAATATATAAATATTTAAATATATAAATATATATATATAGTACAGACCAAAAGTTTGGAAACATTACTATTTTTAATGTTTTTGAAAGAAGTTTCTTCTGCTCATCAAGCCTGCGTTTATTTGATCAAAAATACAGAAAAAATTTAATATTTTGATATATTATTACAATTTAAAATAATTGTTTTTAAATTTATTATACTTTAAATTATCATTTATTTCTGTGATGCAAAGCTGAATTTTTAGGATCATTATCACATGATCCTTTAGAAATCATTCTAATATGATGATTCATTATCAAAGTTGGAAACAGTTCTGCTGCATAATATTTTTTCAGAACATGTGATACTTTTTTAGGATACTTTGATGAATAAAAAGTAAAAAAAAAAAAAAAGAAGAAGCTATGTTTTTATAATATAAATATTTTGTAATAACAATATACACTACTGGTCAGTAATTTGGGGTCAGTAATTTTTTTTTTTCTTTCTTTTTTTTTTTTAAATAAAATCAATACTTTTATTCAGCAAGGATGTGTTAAATTGCTAAAAAGTGATAGTAAAGAAAATATATTATTAGAATATATATTATTAGAATTTTTTTTTTTTTTTTGAATAAATGCAGTTCTTTTTAACCTTTTATTCATCAAATATATTAGACAGCAGAACTGTTTCCAACACTCATAATAAATCAGAATATTAGAATGATTTCTAAATGATCATGTGATAGACTGGATGTTACATGTGACACTGAAGGCTGGAGTAATGATGCTGAAAATTCAGCTTTGCATCACAGGAATAAATTATTTTTTTAAAGTATATTCAAATAGAAAACTGTTATTTTAAGTTGTAATAATATTTCACAATATTACAGTTTTTTCTGTATTTTTGATCAAATAAATGCAGGCTTGATGAGCAGTCACACCTGTTACTGCTCGTCAAGGGCTGAGCGGCCACACCTGCGGTTCATCAAGAGCTGCCTATTTAAACACAGCAAACGAACACAGAGGTGAGCGATGTCTCCACGAGAGTCGGCTAATCCTAACTATCTGTCTTGCTTTCAGAGAGCAGTGTGTGACCGCCAGCCCCACCGCACACGGGAGAGCACAACGGACCCACACCGCCACAGCACACAGATTACAGAGGAAGCCGAGCACCCCGCACCGGACCACTTCACCTCACCGCCTTCTGCCACCTTATTTATTAATAAAAATCCACCCTTTGGGGAACTCACCTGTACTTACTCGTCGTGTCCTTCTTCACCCCGCCACAAAAAAAAAAAGTAATTTACTCACAATCATATTTCAACATTTAACTCATTCTTCTGTGAAATGCAAGGGATGCCAAGCAGAATGTCAAAGCTAATCTTTTCCATTCATACTATATTTATTGTGCTTTTTTGTAATACTAATCAGCCCTTATGTGGCATGGAAAACAACAGCTTACATGTTTTTTTTGCCTACTATCTAACTGGTGTTTCATGTGAGAAATATTACAGTTCGTCTGAGGATGAGAGTAAATCTAGTTTATCTAGATTTAAGTTAATCTTTTAATATTTGAAAGATAATATATATTTTTTTTTTATAAAAAAATTTCTGCTCACCCTGATCATAAGCACTGCCTTCCTGATGTCCCTCACGCCATCATATACCAGACGCGAGGCATCAATGAACTCGTTCTCGTCCACTGGCAGGCTTGGGTTGGCGCTGAGAGCCTCCACGGCTGCCTCTATCTGCTCAGTGAAACGTGGCATCACTGTAAACACACACAAACACAGAAAGGACAAACAGCAAGGTCAGAAACACTTAGCAGTAAACTAAAAAGTTTATTTAGCTGGAAACAATTCAGTTTCAACCCAGCAAATATGAGTGAGCTGAAGTGCAATTCAATCTAGACATTGCATCTGTAGAAATGTATAATTCAAATTAGATTTGAATCGAATGGACACTTTCCCCCACATAATTTAGAATGCCTGAAACAGAGCAGAGTACACACAGAAATTTGCAGTGGATGTATTGCTGGATTTTAATGACTGCTCAAGGCAGCTTTTATTCAGGCTTTACTTGACTACAAGAACGGCAGATGAGTACACTTAATCCAGAGGCACCCTTAAACGAATCAATCACAAGACAGGTGGCTGCAAGACATCAAAGCACACAAACTTTCTCTGCATTCAAAGGCTTTGGGAAGCGGTGATCTTTTGAGGGTTGCTTCCTATGCGTTTTGTGGGTGCCATTTACCAATTTATTTTCCAGAGGATATTTAATGACATTGAGTATGTGCAACACATATAAATACCATCCAGCCGGGAAACCACAGTTAGAGCTTTGGGGCTTAATGGACCAAATTAAAAGTTTTTAATTAGTTTGTAATTGTAATTAGTAAACCAAACAAACAGACTGGCTTCTAAAAAAAAAAACTTTACTGGATTGGGGTGGTGACTACAAGCTCCCATGGTTAGAATATGGTTCCTGTCCCTAGCTTTTCTCTGCTGCATTTCAAGCTAAATTTTGGGCTGAACAAGCACTAGGGATATGTATTCAGACTGGACCCTCTGAGATTAAAACTTCATCAAATTTGGTTGACTAATTATAGTTGAATAATAGTTGACTAAAATCTATAGCAGTATCTAGTTTGTCCAACCACTTCTTGAAGCCGGCCCACCAGCTACGCACCACCCCCCAGCCATAAAATAATAGTCCCTCCCCATAGGCACTGAACACATCTACATTAATACTCATTCTCATTCACAATTTAGTATTGCACTGTACAGGTGCAGAGAGAGATTGAAAAGAAAGATGTACCCTGGAAATGAAGTGAATACTTGGAATTTGCATTAACAAAAGGTTTTCGGTGAGCCTTGAGGCTTATGGGGCATGAATTTTAACAGTAATTAAAGCAATCATTAGTGACATAACATCCTCTTTATTTGCCAATATAGCCCCGCTATTTGATTTAGCACAAAGCTGAACAGGGTACACTAAATATGACAGCATTTCCCAAGAGAAAGTCCACAAATGAACAGGAAAATCTTATGCTGTGTCCCAGAGGAATGAACCATAACTGTGATTTTAGTCTTAAAAAGGTTCCTGAAGGCATCCGAAGGCTATTATGTAGCTGCACATGAAAGTAATATTACACTATCTACCAAAAAAAAAAAAGTAATATGTTTTATCTTCCTAATAAAGCTAGAGTGCAGATACTGTTCACGGACAGCATCTTAAATCTTAGTGAGCTGCCTATCTAGACAGCATTTTTGGCCGTCAAATGTATGGCAGTGTTTTGCAACCTTGTGAGGAAGTAGATAGTAACTTTTATTTTAAAATCAGCACTCTTGTACCAACACCCTTCAAACCCACTCACGGAAATTCTGGCCCAGATGGCAGCAGTGCTATTTTTGGATGCCTGTGCAGCATTTTCAGATATTAAACAAGAACAATGGATTTTAAACAGAAATTAATCACACGTACACAAGTGCCATCACCAAAAACAATACTAAATGGACAGTTCTGACTGAGTTAAGATTGGATAAAGCATGTTCGAAGCACCTGTTAGACAATGATAAATTAACATTTATATTATTGCACCAAATAACACGTCAATCATAAACAATTATGGTTTCTTATTATTAAATGTTGTTCATGCGTATTCCCCTTTCCACCATTTTATAAAAGAAAAGGCCAATAAAGTGTTTCACATTGTAAAAAAAACTTATGCTAAACTAAAACCGCTACTACAATAACAACAGATTTGGGCTTATTTTACATAAATACAAAGATTGGCTGTAGCTACAGACATTTATGGCAAAACATAAATAAATTCAGGTCTACAGTGTTCTGGTTTATACCTGTATTAGTGAGAAGCTTGGTAGCTTCCAGAACCTTCTCTGTGTAGACCCCAGGCTCATAGTTGTCCATCTCAGATGTGACCACATGGACGACACGGGCAGCTCTACCTCGAATGGCTCCAGCGGTGCGATCCAGACCGTCGACATCCTTCTCTTGCAGGGCGATGACACACTTGTTTACATCCTCCAGAATGTGATTTTCTAAAGCAAAAAAGACAGAAAAATTTACAAGAGAAGACAATATTTAAAACTAAGGAAACAATACTGGAAAATGTACACTGTCCACCACGGTTGCCTCTATCAGCCTGTAGGCTCAATTGTGTGTGGAGTCGTCGGGCCCAAATTGGCGCGAAAATTCACAAAATGTGACGGCATGCGCGTTCTCGTCTACTTGGGCTTACAACCATACGGCACGCCAGCCATTATAGTAAGCAGCGGCAATAGTGTTTTCAAATGGACTCTGCGGATGGAAAGAAGCGACCAGCCTCCAGCACAATTCAGACACCCACGGACACTCCTCGTAAGTAAAAAAAAACAAAACAAAAAAAAACAAAGGAGCGTGCGCACTGAGAACGAGCATGCGACTTGCTGCAGTTCCTCTAACGGCCACTGGTGTCAGTAACGGTTAGAAATTTCAGAACCTATGCAATGCTCATTTAATGTCCATGTCTGACAGAGGGATGGTAAGTGTTTAACACTCGTGATAGACCATCAGTTCCACAGGAGATAATTGATACTAGTGTTTTTTTTTTTATTAACTCTTCCTTAGAAGTTAATGAACTTCTTTAAACGTGACCACTAAACGGCTGATAGAGATGTAGGTGTACAATGGGTCCGGTACAAACAGACAGGAGCCAAGCAGCCTATAATTAGGTTGAAATCATTCTTCACTATTTAAAAAGCTTGTTCTTTATGACATCTGGTGAGATTGTGCCATTACTGAAGGACAATTTGTAAGAAAGGGTTTGAAACACTTAATGTAACAAAAGATTTCTATTGCAAATTAATGCTGTTCTTTTGAACTTCCCATTCATTAAAATAAAACTGTGTAAAAATAGCATACACAGCTGTTTTTAACACTGATGATAAAAACAAAATGTTTGAGCACCAAATCAGCATAAATGATTTCTGAAAAATGGTGACACTGTGAATTTTTAGCAGCCTTTACTTCAGTCTTCAGTGAACACAGCCTTGGTTTTTTTTTTATCTTATTGACCACAAACTTTTGAACCATACTGCATGTGGAAGGGCTATAAAGTGATAGAGCCACCAGAAAAAAAAGATTTCAGTGAAACGCACCCAACTTTACATTTTATGGTACTTGTTGGCAATAGAACAGCATGAATATTCTGTTAATCATTTTTTATTTTTTTCTCCAACAAAAAAAGAAAAAGAAAAAGCCAGTCGGTCATAAGAGTAGAGCAAATGAGCAAGGTTTCCATTTGCAGGTGAAACATCTCTTTAACACTATTTCAAAGCCAAGATCCAGCTCTACAACATGGGCTTACCAGACACGCTGAGGAAGTCATCAATGGAAGTGATGTCATCCACTGCGTCTGTAAGCACTCGCACCTGTTTCTCCCACTGGTCCTTAAACAAATCCATGTTATCCTGGGCCACTTTGCTGTTAGGTTTAGCAGCCAGGGCCAAGGCTGCATTAATCACCTGCAATTACCACAAACAACCCATTAATCCGCTTTTAAGATGTACAAGAACCAAAAATCATGTCTACACATACTGTTGATTGATTATCTGAGGCCATGTCCTCCCTGCAACAACCCTCCAAAACACATTTACAATTGTTTCAGATTATTACTGGGATTAAACCATGTTTATTCGATGGAAAGACACAACTTAAAGCCCCAGGATGAAGGAAAAGTCATCGGAGCTCAGATTTAAAAGCAGTCAAAGCCACAGTGGAGTGAGGGTGGAGTGGACATACTGCAGGGGCATCTGTTAAATGCTGCATACCTGAGGGCAAAGTGTTTCCAGTTGGGAAGCGGCCATCCGTACCAACTTTACTCCCTCCTCATTGTTTGAGATGGAGCATGCAAGGTTAGCTACCTACAACAGAAAATAATTCAGCTTTTTAAAATCACATGAAAAACCGTTTTCCATCCCTCAAACAAATTTTTAATTTAACACATACCTGCTGTCAGCTGTTGATCTGATTATTTGATAAAATGGTAAAATAATATAGGAAAAAAGAGCCCCAGAGAATTAAGCAGTCTGAAATTGAGGTCTAGTCGTCTCCTCATATAGGGAATTTATTTTATACAATTCACAGGATGATGGCTGACAGCGTCAGGGAGTGGTTTCTAGAGATGATTAAATCACCCTTCTGCCAGGCGGCTGTTACCTCAGGAAAGTGAGAGAGGCAAATATTCCTGACACTTTCAGAAACTTCACAAGCTGCTGAAATCCAGAGTGCTGAGGCAAGCCAAACTCGCTGCCTGTTGCTGCTGTTTATAATGTTTTAGAATAAATTGTCATTTTGACCCATAAATCTCCCTCCTTACTCACAATTCGCCAAACATTGTGCAAACAGATATTATTTGCATCTATTTGCTGAGGCCATTTGTTTTTTGTTTTTTTGAGGCAAGAAATTAGATTTTAAGGGTTACGCTGCCTCACTTTGGCTACACAAGCACCTTCATACAGCAAAGTAGGTACAGCACATTGCTGAGTAGCTTCATTACTTAAGGCGAGAGTCGTTTAAATTAAATGTTACCAAGGAGTTTCACTCATATTTGTTTAGTGGGACTGCTTGGAGTTACTCTACCTTATCGTAATGTGCGAGAATTGGCTCTGCCAGGAATGGGGAACACAAGTGGAGTGTAAATGTGAACAGAGCTCAGCACAGTCACAGAAAACGCCCCACTGACTACAGGAGTACCACAGCCGACGCTCTTCTGTTCACTCGCTTTCCTTAAGCACCATACTGGGAATCTCTTGAGCAGCAGGATGCCATTAGCAAACACACTAGTCAAGCATTCAAAACACATATAAATGCCAACAGATTGAACAAGGAGCACTTCAGTGTGTGCAATAGTGTTTAGCTGCTAAATCTCGTTTAATTCCAAAGTATGTGTGTTGGGGGAGGGTTGGGGGTGGCGGTCTCCAATGGTCAGGGGAGAATATGAAGCCCACCTTTGTTAATCCAGTCACTATAATACACAAGCTGTTTGACATGAAACATCTGGTGGAAATATGTCCTAAGGGCCACTTTATTGCATATCTATTGGCCGCTCTGGAAGATTGCAACCAGAAGGCTGCTGGCTCTATCCCTGCGTGTAGAGATCCTTGACCATTACCAGGGAGCCGAGAGCAAAGCAGTTAACACAAAATTTGTCCAGGGGGATTTTTACCCTTGTATAAGCTCATGATGGCGTTCTATGCTAGGTTTTGTGCTAATTACTGCTGACCTACTTAAATAAACAAAAAGGAATAAAGAATTGCATTAAAGAATTGTATTCAAACAAATTATTAAATTATCCATTACTATTATCACAATTTTTATGCACTTTTTGCCAATGCATTTACTACAGTAAATAGACCAGTTTTACATTTTTGTGCCACAGGCTTATAAGAAGGTTACCACAAAGGGATTTTAATAGCATCACTGTGTGGCGAGTGGGGCGGGGCCGAGGGACGTGGGAACAAGGAGTGAGGCCGGCAATGATTGGGCAAATCAGGGACATCTGCGACCCACCGCCGGTCTCGAGTCCCACGTAGGAGATGGAAGGATATAAAACTGGAGCGACGACAGTGAAGGACGAGAGAGGACCAGGCCTGGGCTTTTAGTTGGGGCGAGCTCACTGCCGACTGCCCGCGATGTGGAGGGACGGCTGCCGTCCGTGAAGGAGCGGAGGAGTCGGCGCCGTTTGCCAGGGGGTATCCGGTGAAGGTATCCGGAGGAGCAGGGAACGGGGGACTCCTGCCGGCTGCCCAAAACCGGAGGAGCTGTCGCCGGTGTCGTGCCATCCGCCGAGGGCCGTCCAGTGCCACCGCCAGGCACCGCGGAGGAGATCGCCCAGCCGGTGGAGGGCCGAGCAGCAGTGTGTCTGGGAACCGGAATTTTATTTATTTATTTTTTTCCTCTCTCCCCTCTCTCGTCTCTGTCGCTCCTCCTTCCATCTCCTTTTCTCTCACCTCGTCTGTCCTACCCCCAGGTTCCCGTGAGCGGTTCACCCCCGGACAGAGGGGGGGGGGCAGTAGAGCGCAGTCTCGTGGGTACCCCCCGGCCTGCGAGGGGCGATGGGGGTATGTGGCGAGGGGGGCGGGGCCGAGGGACGTGGGAACAAGGAGTGAGGCCGGCAATGATTGGGCAAATATCAGAGACACCTGCGACCCACTGCCGGTCTCGAGTCCCACGTAGGAGATGGGAGGATATAAAACTGGAGCGACGACAGTGAAGGACGAGAGAGGACCAGGCCTGGGCTTTTAGTTGTGTTTTGGTTTTTATTTGAGCGCACCAGTCGTCCGTGAGGGGCTGGTGCGCTGTTTTGTGTTTATTTTTGTAATTAAAATGTTATTTGATTGTCCGCCGGTTCCCGTCTCCTCCTTCCCAATGATTAGGAAGTTTTATTCATTACACACTGATTTAAGCAAGTCTAACACTAACTAGTTTGACCTGCAATAATCAAATTGTCAATCAATAGCTTGCAGCGCTGCATAATTTCAGAGTCATTTCAAGTACCCATCCTCTTCCTGAGGCTGTTCTTTATTGGAGTAACATCCCATCAATGCAACTGGTATTTCACCCCTCTATGGCACTGGGTCAACCAAGGACTGAGTTTGTTCTTATACAAGGTGTCTAGCACATACAATACGCAATAGAGTGGATGCGCTCTCTGTTGCTAAAGCTAAAAACAAGAAACTGACAAATATGACTTCTGCAGGGCTCATTTGCAGCTAAATGTCAAGCAGATTCAGGATAAGGAATAAACGTTTATTGTGAACTGATTCTCATTTCCTGTTCAGGTAGATTATGAGTCTTATCACATTGGTATGTGGATCTTCCCACACAGATAGTGGAAATGTGGGTTAGATTCAGAGGGGTAAAAAAATCTATTTATTTAGGTTCATGAAAAAAAATAATAATAAATTCACAGTCTTTATATATAGAATTTATATAGCTATGGGTTCAGTGCTTCAATACATTACAGGACACCACCTGGAACAGGCCAATTTTTTCTTCTTAATGTTATGGTATGCATTCCAAGTTGTACCATTCAACTTACTGCTTCTTTCATATTTAAGTGATCCATTTCTCTTACATCTTGCTTTGGTTTTTGAGGTCATGTAATGATCAAATAATGTGGTAATCACTTCAAAAGATTGGAGGAAAATGGACACAATGCTGAAATTGTATGAACAGTAGGGCTGTCAAAAAAGAATTCGAATTTCGAATATTAGTCTAATTTAAAATAAAAATCCACATTCGAATGCAAAAATGTTGCATTCAAATTTTAGGTGTGCGTTAAGGAGGCTGCTTCAAGGTCCGGGTATACTTCACATTCCATTTTCCGTTCCGTCTTGTGCCAAGCAGTGTCCGCACAGCTTTCAAAAGCCGGACAAGCTCAACACACAGTACCGCTTTTGTCTCATCATTTACCTCATGCGTGCGCTGTTGTTCGCGCTCAGTCTGTGCGGTCTCAAAAAGTACCTGCACGCGGGCGAGCCCTCTTAATGACGAAAATGACAATGCAGACGGTGCATGGACGCTGACGGCCGAAGTATATTTTGGCCTTTATCAGATGACAATGCAAGTGTAACTGCATTATAACTTTTTTGTTATCCTATCTAGTTGAAGCCACTAGATGCAGCGCTGCTGCGATGTTCTTTAAAAAATAATGCAGAAAAAGAGAACATCAATTTGGAGAAGATCTTGTTTACATCAAAACTGAAACCAAGCCGTTTACACAGAACGCATATTTCGCGCATTTTCTAGAGGGACATCTTCTATCATCATTGCACTCGCGTCTTGCACAATAGAGCCGATGTTTAGAAACCTATGTAAAATGAAATGTAAGTTCAACTTTTTAAAAACATCAAGACTTTAAGGTGGGTTTTTCCCCATCCCACTGACATTCATGTTTTTAAATTAAAACATTTAGCCTACTCTGTGTGATTGGCTTTCCGCCATTTGTATTAAATTTGAATATAATTCGAATTTTGATAATATATAAGTACAAAACTCAAATGTAATTTTTCAGCCATTTTGACAGCCCTAATGAACAGTATAGAGTTAAAGAAAGTTTTTAAAACCTGTGCTTTGTGCAATTTTGACACTTTTCCACTGTGTGGTATGACTCGACTCAGCTCAGTACGGCACAACTCGGCTTGCGTTTCCACTGCAGTTTAGTACCACTTTAGAGTGGGCGGTATTATTCATATGTCGTTATAGGTGCACCACCTCTACTGCCACAACTCCTGAAAAAACTTTTTCATTCCGCATCGCCCCATCAATCTCTCGCTGGATCTGCTCCTCTACTATCAACAAGAGGAACGTCTGTACTTCCTCAACAGAAAATGAAACGGTTACTTTTTGGTTGTTAAAAAAAAGGTGCACTCGTTTAAAACAATTGCATTCAACCCTTCGCTGGCTGTGCAGATTTAAATCTAGTGGTACTTCATTGTTTGTGTCCAAAGTTCAGTGACGCAGGTAGTGATGATTCTCTCCGGCCTGCGTGATCAGCAGAGTTTACACGTCACATTTTGGTAACAGTACGATTCACTTGGAACTTTAAACAAGTTTGTACTAAAAAAAGTACCAGGTATTGTACCCAGTGGAAAACACCCCAAAAGTGAACCGTACCGAAATATTAAACTGCAGCACTCATTTGTAGGGATGTAACGATGCACTCAACTTACGATTTGATACACGATTTTGATTTCACGATTCTATACTAATATAGCACTTGCAAATTATTGCTCTTTTGTTGGATCTGATTGCACACGATTTGATTCACGATTTTGATTTCACGATTCTATACTAATATACCACTTGCAAACTATTGCTCTTTTGTTGGATCTGATTGCATACGATTTGATTCACGATTTTGATTTCACAATTCTATACTAATATAGCACTTGCAAATTATTGCTCTTTTGTTGGATCTGATTGCTTCTATTGTCCTCATTTGTAAGTCTTCATTTGTCCTCATTTGTAAGTCGCTTTTGATAAAAGCTTCTGCTAAATGACTAAATTTAGATATAATGTAAATGCAAATTAAAAAAATAAAATAAGGCTGTCTGTGCTCTTTACATTTAAAATTAGAGGCAACCACTGCATTTTAATCATGACCCAAACAAAGATCCTGCAATAATTTTTTTAATCTAAATTAGATTTTTTTTAAATTATTAAATTCGAAGCAAAAACAGAATTGTTCGACTTTAGTTTTGTGAAACTATATATAGAAAAAAAAATATCTGTTTGAAATAGAAACATGAGACGAGATGAATGAGACACAGATTCACTCTCTGCCAGCAGGTGGCGCTTAAAGTGTTTCCTTGGTTTCAGATGTAAACAAAGCAGCGCTGCACTTATAAACTTTAATATGCATTATACAGTGTCAAGATGAAAAGAAAAAATACCATCTAAACTTTTCTAAAGACAGTAAGTTCCCCTCAGACATACATTCATATAAACTCCTACCCCTAAATGATTCGTGATTTGTTTAGTATCTCAACCAATTTGAATAGTCTCACATTTAAATAGATTTTCAACTGGCTTGCAGTTAATTATTACACCCCTACTCATTTTGGTCTACTCGCTTCTTTCGTACTTCCTTGTCTCTCTCATATTTTCTGTCGTACAGTAGTTTAGTCCCTACACAATCTCAGTGTTCTTTGAGCAGCCAGGAACCTTTGAGAAAAAGGCCTTGAGGCAATAAAACTAAGCTTGTTCTATTTTTATCCCGCTTCAGGAATTATGCATTTCATGGTATATAATCCGAACTGCCACTGTGTTTCTGCGCCCAAGAACAGACACTCAGAGCCAAGCTGCTACTCTTCCTGCAAGCTCAGAAGTTCAAAGTCCATATAAGTGGCTTTCAAAATGAGGGAAAAAAAGGGAAATTAACAAACAGGTAATGGTGGAGGACTCTTGGGATGTATGCAGGTTGCTAGGAGAGTCTCCAACAGTACTGAATGCCAGACGACACAAAAGCCTCTACAAAATAAACTATTTGAATGAATGGAGGTCTCTGAGAACACTATTGAGAAAAATAATGTGTGTGTGTGAAAGAGAGAGAGAGAGAGAGAGAGAGAGAGAGAGATAACACATAGCTGGCACCTCTTCCAGCCCTTGAAGAGTGTCAACTTCATGCCTTCTGCAGGAGTAAAAATACAGTGAGGGGAGGCAAGAGTTGGCTGCAGTTTCATCCCTGCTGTAGACATTGATGCTTCAGCAAATTAAATGGCCTCCCTAAAGTAATAACTACATCCATATTTAAACTCTAAACAGAGGAAGAAAAAACTAAATTTTAGAACATAAATCTCACTTGTTTATGGCACATGGGCCACATTTGTGAAAGCTCGCGCTAGACAGAAGTCAATTATGATGTTCTTTGATAATCTAAATTTTCTTTGTTTGTTTTCTGTATCTGCTGCTTGAATAACTGAGAAAATGTAAGCATTACAAGTAGTAACTTACAATGTTTCTAATAAATTATGTTAAATACAAATTCAATCATATAAAAAATATTTTATATATTTAGTTAACAAATTACACTAATATTAGGCTGCTTTTAGGCTTACGTTGGGTTGGTATACATTGCAGATATGTTCACTGAATAAAAACCGACCACTCGGATCATTAGGATAGAAATGCCAAGGGTTCACACAAAACAAGGGGAGTCCGCCTTTAGTTACTATGCCGCCCACAGCTGAAATCAGCTTCCAGAAGAGATCAGATGTGCTAAAACACTAGTCACATTTAAATCTAGACTCAAAACTCATCTGTTTAGCTGTGCATTTATTGAATGAGCACTGTGTGATGTCCAAACTGATTGCACTAAATTTTACGTATTCATTTTATGTCAAATAATTTTCTATTTTTAACTGTTTAAATTCATTTTAAATAAGTAAAATTTTTCATAATTTCCAAGGTTTTAAAATTGCTTGCTTTTATTTTTGTTATTATTTTTCTTCATGATTATTTGACTTTCTTTTATGTAAAGAACTTTGAATTATCATTGTGTACGAAATGTGCTATATAAATAAACTTGCCTTGGTTCACTCTCCGGCTATGAATCCAGGTCAATAAATTAGCATGGTAATATTGTACATCTATGACCTCACAGGCTAATGATAGAATAATATGACTATAGAGCATATCACCAAACACTAATATATACTGCCTTTCAAAAGTTTGGGATCAGTAAGATTTTTTTATGTTTTTCAAAGAAGTCTCATACAAAGCTGCATTTTCATTAGCCATTACTCCAATCTTTAGAAATCATTCTAAAATGCTGATCCAAAACTTTTGAACGCCATATGTATATATAGTGTGTATGTACATTACATTATATATATATATATAAGTCACTGTCTTAATGAGTGGATCATTGATTCAACCGATTTGTTCAAAAGGCTGATTTATTTAGTAAATAAAAGAAGCAAGTGACTGTCTTTATGAATGGCTCATTGAATCATTGACTCGTTCAAAAATGCTGAATCATTCAGTAACTAAAGACTGTTGTGTGTTCCTCGGAGTTGTGTGACTGTTCTGCTGTGGCTTAGCTTAGAACCATTTTCGTTAGCGAAATGGAACAAAAACGATCAATAATCTGTCTAAAATGAAAGTCAGTTAATATTGTTTATTGAACTAAAGTTGTATAAAATCAATGTCACATTTGCAATCGTGCTGAAAGTCAGAAAAACATCACTCTTGGTCTTGTGATGTTGCATCTATTATATAGAATATTATTTATCTTTTTTTCTACCGCAGTATGTTTGTTTAAATTGGTTTCTTTGTGTCTGCTGTTGCGCTTATAGTTTTACTGATGCGACCTTGATACTTTCAATACATTATCCATTATTAGTCACCGTTTACACAAAGTAATAAAATCAGAATCATTCTTGCCAAAAGTTGAGTGCTGCCCAAGTTATTGTTTGTAATTAAAATTTTAATCAGGTTTCTTGTCCAGTCGGGCAAGTAAAATTCTCTTTCATTCGCCACTTCACAAAGTCAACTTGTCCCGGACAGGCGTTAATGTCGAGCCCTGATATATTATAATATATATATGTGTGTGTGTGTGTGTGTGTGTGTGTGCTTGTGCAGGTCTATTTTGTGCAAATATATTTTAAATGAAATGGATATAAAAACATTTTATAAAATCTTTGGGACACTGGAGGCTATGCTATGACCTCTTTAAGAACTGGAAGAAAAAAATGCACTTTTAGACTTTTTTTTTTCTTTTAATTTTAAATGCCCAGCATAATAAAAGTTCAGGATCATTATTTAACCATACTGAAGGACAAGAAGGAATCCAAGCCCAGAGTTAAAAGAGGTTAAAATAATTTTCAATCTGCAGGCATCAATTGCTGCAAGGCACACCTTTACTACCCATCAAAAATATATTAGAACATCCTTGCAGGGTTCCTACACATTTTCAGTTTCAAAATTCCATACTTTTCCAGACTTAAAATTTCCAAACCTCTCAGTAGATTCTCAGACCATATTTAACATAAATGGTTCATACAGCGTTATTTTTAAGCTTTATATTTTGTATATAGCACAGTCATCTGTAAAGATTTTTCTCAGGGGTTTTTCATAGATTTTCTTGCATACATTTGCAGAAACCATTCTCATTGAATTTAACACGTACTCTGTGGCAGCAGATAAACCATGGCACAAAATGAGCTGATGGCACAATACAGCTGTGTGCATTGTCCTATTTGCCAAATTCAATGGTCTATAAAAAGACTGGTACTGCAAAAAAAAATAAAAAAATTAAAAAAATAAAAATAAAAAATAAAATAATAATAATAATAATTATATATAATTATATATATATATATATATATATATATATATATATATAAACATTTGGCATTTGTTGGGGCAGTATTATTTTAAGTCCTTATGTCTAGTTTAATGCATAGCCTACTCTACGGCAGCCAGAAACCACACTGAGAAATGGGCTGATGGCACAATAGAGGGATCAGTGTGTATTGTCCTATATGCTAAGTTTATTGTTTTTTTGTGAATACACGAAAGTCTGTAATTTTTTTTTTTTTTTTTTTTTTTTGCAAAGGTCCTTTTAGAGGCACTGCAATATGGTGCTGAGAATCATTTAATTTTTGCATTATATTGCAATATAACCTGTATTTTTTCATAATGAAACGTGCACCTTGAATTTATAAATGACACTCATCATTTAAATAAATAAATAAATCACTAAACAGCTGCTATGAATACACACTTCTATGATACATTTATTAAATTTATCATCTTCTATTATAGAATACTAAATAGGGGCAAACGTCTGGAAATGCAAAATTTTTATTATTCTGCATTCTTTTTCCATACTAAAATTAAATCCCATACTTTTCCAAATTGCGTAGGAACCCTGTTCCCATATATGGCACATCATTTCAACCCACTGTGTTCATTTTATAACAGAAGGCAACTACATAAATGCGAAATCCCTAACACATAAGAATACATTGCCTTGCCAACAGACTGGATATGAACCAGGAGTGAGACGCTCCAGCTGTTTCAGACAATGCCGTTTTTTTCCCCCCATAAGCTACATATTCAAAAGCCCTCTACTTACCCTCCACATACAAAGCAGACAACACAAGGTCACACATTAGCTGGCTCTCTACACAGCTGGAATACAGGCTTAGTGCATTGCTAATTTGCTGTATACTAAAGAAATAAGTCACGAGAAGCTGCACATTACGCTTTACTGATAGTGGGTGTTTTTAGGAACAAAGTATTTTAAGGCAGCAAAATCATTAAAAAGACCATGTTCAATAAGTTACTATTATTATATATTTATTATTTTTGTTTTTGTTAAAAATATAAAATGTTCATCGAGTAATATAACTCAGTCTAATTCGAAGCTGTTTACAGTTTCTAAGCTGTTTACAAGTTCCTACCTGTGCAGTTAAAGATGTGTGACTGAATGAATGAATATGTAGCAGCAGCTTGGATTTAACCTATTCAGGAACAAACAGACCTTGCCTCGCCACAAATGAGCGAAGAACATAAATCACAATCATTTGTAAATCAAAAGCAGTTATAAAAATGAGCCCATGCTTTGTTCATGTAATCCATGTTTGAATTAAGTTTTAAATCTATATGGTGTGACACTGGCTGGTGTCAAATCAAGGCAAAAAAAAACGTGCGAGAGAGAGGAGAAAGGGAGGAAAGAGGCAGAGACGGAAGTGACTTTTTGGAGATGTTTTGTGCTTTGACTATCTTTAGCCCCCAGTGAGACTCTGAGGCTTTTACTCATTACCCCTCCTTTTCCCTTCACTTTAATTTCCCTCACCAGTCTTCCCCTTTACAGAGTGTGTCACACGAGGGACGGCCTGTCCCCTGTGAGGAGAGGTCAGTCTGAAGTGTCGGTGGATGACGTGTTACCTCAGGGACTAAGATGAACAGATTTAAAAAAACTAATGAGGATAGCTAACATTTCTGTCAGCTTGTCACTGGCCATGCCAATGTGAGCATGAGATATAAAACCCCCAGTGATTCAGCATGAAAACCATCTATCTGGAAAATAAAACACCACAAGAGACGCAGCCTATTTATCGGTCGCCACAAACTGACACGACAATGCAGATTTCTTGTGAAGTCCATCAATAAGACACTGGAAATCCAGCTGTTTCGCAATTCCCCACCGAGGCAACACTTAACCTTGGGCTCAGAGGAGATTCACTCTTTGGCCGAGCTTAAAATGTGATTCACAGTTGTGACTGCCCATACAAATGCAGTGATTCCCTGACTGCGGCACTGTAAACCTAGCAGCCTTACTGCATTTGTACCGCACTAGGTTAGGTTAGGTTACTTTTATTGTACCCGTAGGTAAATTTGTTTTACAGTGCAATGACTATGGCATCCAATAAAAAATACACACAACACAGAACACTCCACAACACAGGGACAAATAAGTAAATACTCATACTGAGTAAAGTGCTCTCAAGAAAGAAAGTGCTCTCAAAACATTACATGGGTCTTTGTAAAAGAACCTAAAGAAGAACCTAAAAAACAAACAACTTAAAAATCAATAAAAAAAACTATTTAAAATAAAAAACAGATAATAAATCATAAAACCCTAGTACATCATTTCTAAGAACCACCTCTACACTTTGTTAATCATATTAATCGCATTTGGTACGAAGCTGCTCTTATATCTTTTCGTTCTACACCTTGGGACTTCATACCTCCTCGCAGACGGCAATAACTGAAACTCACTGTACAGGGGGTGAGAGTCATCATCTAAGATTGAGAAGGCCATCCTTTGTAACTGTTTGGTATACAGGGATGCCACTCCTGGTTTAGACTCACCTATCAAACGGCCAGACCATTTAACTATCTGGTCTAACTGATTTTTTGCCTTTAAAGACATATGACCATACCATACTACAGTGGAGAAGGACAACACAGATTCAATAAAAGCATGATAAAACATTTTCATTATTGTTCGGTCAAGATTAAACACAGATCATTTCCTTAGGCAATACAAATGCTGGTGCCACTTTTTGCACAGAGCCTCACAATTCTTTTCAAAATTCAGTTTCTCATCAATAATAGTTCCAAGGTATTTGTATGATTGTACATACTCTATTGTTTGGCCTTTAATTGAGGTAGGTTCCCTTGGATGAGTACTTTTCCTAAAATCAATGATCATATCCTTGGTCTTTGATATATTAAGCTGTAAGTAAGATTCCTTACACCAATTGACAAAATTCTCAATAATTGGGCCATGTGAGGTCTCATTCTCCTTAAGTAAACTCAAACGGAGTCATCCGCATACTTCATTATAATTCTGTTATCATGCATGCTTTGACACATATTTGTATATAAGATAAATAAAAGTGGAGACAGCACACATCCTTGAGGAAACCCTGTAGAGGAACTCCTCTGTTCAGATAAGACACCATTTACTCTGACTCTCTGTGTTCTGTTAGTTAAGAAATCCAAAATCCAACACATCAAATTATTGCTTAACACAAACTGAGAACGAAATTGTACAGTGCTTCACATTTAAACATGCAACAATTTCTTAATTAGTTTACAGACAAATGTCTTTTTCCCAATAAGTTATGTCAAAATAAAGGACAGGTAACGAATAACAAAAATGCATGTTGTTTTATTAAAGGAAAAAATATATTTATATTTAAAATATAGATTAAAATATAGGCATGATATATTAAAATATCGACATTTTGCATATTAATCCTTGTAGCCTACCTCCCTAAAATAGGCAACCACTTTTAATGCTCCGATGCAAAGTAAACCACAATTTCTTTTTAATAATATAACGCATAATTAATATAATATAAATAATACTGCACACCTTTTAAATGTGTCAAATCTAAAATATGGTTTAATACCATGCAGCTTAGAAAATATAAGCACAGACTCAGGCACAGGCTTGACATTTATCCTGCTTGAATTCGTTCTAAGAAATGCACATAACTTCATAAATACCAAACTTTCATCTGTGAATATTAAATATATTAAATATTTAAACTATAGTGTTTTTCTTTCATTTTACGTGACTGAAGCAGTCAAATGTAACACATCAGTGAGGCAAAACTGACGTCTATTTGCGAAAACGTGCTTTGATGCGCTTGTTTGATAACTTGTGGTTAAAGCGCCACTCAGCGGTCAAAGGCTGCAAATGCACTTTAAAGAGGCGTTTTCGATGTCACTTAGTGTAAGAGCCTCTTGATTAAATTGAATTGTATTAAAAGCTGAAGAAAAATCAACAAATAAAAGTCTACCATGTGTCCTCTGGCCATCCAAATGTCTTAACAGCAAATTTAGCATTGTGACTGTAGCGTCATGTACAGTCGTGGCCAAAAGTTTTGAGAATTACATAAATATTAGTTTTCAAAAAGTTTGCTGCTAAACTACTTTTAGATCTTTGTTTCAGTTGTTTCTGTGATGTACTGAAATATAATTACAAGCACTTCATACGTTTCAAAGGCTTTTATCGACAATTACATGACATTTATGCAAAGAGTCAGTATTTGCAGTGTTGGCCCTTCTTTTTCAGGACCTCTGCAATTCGACTGGGCGACCTCCTGAAGGTCGATGTTAAAATGCTGATCATCCATTAATTTAAAATTCAACTCCTGGATTTCTTTACTGAAATCCAAATTGTCAAAACGACAGTAAAAGTAGTTTAGTGCATTTGCCAGTTCAAAATCAGAATTAAAACCATTTAAAGTAACCCGATTGCTGCAGTTTGAGTTCTGAAGGCCTACTATGGTTTTCATATTTGCCCATGCTGAGCCAGGATTTTTGGATGCCATCTTATTTTCTAATTTTTCCTTATAGCTTTGTTTAGCTTTAAGGATTTCAATCTTCAAATCCTTAGTAGCCACATGTAAGTCCATAGTTGTTCCGTGTTTAAATGCAAATTTTTCCCTTTGTAAACAGGACTTTACTGATTTAGTAACCCAGGGCTTATTGTTGGAATAGATTTTGACCTTTTTACATGGGATTATCATGTCCCTGCAAAAAGCCATATATGAGCATGTGACATCCACCATTGAGTCCAAATCGTAACCACAGGCCTGTTTAAAAATGTCCCAATCTGTACAGCTGTAACAGTCTTGTAGACAGGACACATCATCTTCTGACCACACTCTGATGTCCTTAGTCACTGTTTTCTCCCTTTTTAAAACAGTCTTATATATAGGCAACAAATGGACACAATTGTGATCTGACGAGCCCAAGGGGGCCAGAGGAATAGATTTGTATGCACCTCTCACCGATCCATAACACAGATCTAAAGTCTTTCCCCGTCTGGTCAGACAGGAGACATACTGATGGAAAGTTTTAAGAGTCTGTTTTAGGGAGACATGATTAAAGTCCCGAAATAGCGTTGAAATATTTTATGTCACTATTTTTGAATATTATAAAAAAGCATGCACCTTTTAGGAAATATAAAATCAAAGGCCGTGATAATCCGTGGTTTTCAGAGAAATTGTTTGATTTAATTCATGACCGTGATCTTGCTTGGTCAATGGCAAAGAAATCCAAAAATAGTTCAGACTGGCAAAATTTTAGGCACCTGAGAGAAACAAATGTGTCTCTCAAATACGTAAAGCAAAATCAGATTTTTATGTAAATGAGTTATGTGATAGCTCAGTTAATCCCTCAAAATTTTGGAAAGTTATAAAATCACTGTCTTCTGACGCTAGGGATACTGTTATGCCAAATATATTGAAGTTAAACGATAAAATTATTACAGACAAGAAAAGTATGTTAGATTCCCTGAATCAGCACTTTACATCTTCTGGGTTATTGTTTGACCATTCAACAAAACATCAGAGGAGACAAGAGGATGACTCTTTGTCTAGGGAAAATGTACCTATTGATTTTGATCTTGTTTGTATTGGAACAAAGGAGGTATATGATGCTCTAATAGGGTTAAATACTAAGAAATCTGCTGGTCCAGATTGGTTGGATCCATAATTTTTTAAATATTGCTGCTGAACATATTGCAGAACCTTTGACACACATTTTCAACTTGACCATTGAAACTGGATTAATACCAAGTGTTTTGAAGTCAGCATATGTCACTCCTTTATTAAAGGGTGGTGACCAATCAAACCCAAATAATTGTAGGCCTATATCTAAGCTATCTGCTTTAGCCAAGGTTTTAGAAGGGCTTATAAGTGACCAGTAAAAAGACTTCTTATTAACAAAAAATATTTTACATGATTCGCAATCGGGTTTTCGTAAAAATCATAGCACTGTCACTGCCACTATGAAAGTGTTAAATGATCTTTTGAAGTGCTATTGATTCTAAAGATTATTGTGCTGCACTGTTTTTAGATCTTTCAAAAGCATTTGACACAGTTGACCACTATGTTCTGTCTCAGAGAATGGTGGATATTGGAATGTCTCCAAAAGCTGTCAAATGGTTTGGCAACTATTTGAGTGGCAGAACACAAAGTGTTCATGTTGATGGTGTGTCCTCAAACTCATTATTTATACAAAATGGTGTTCCCCAGGGGTCCATTTTGGGTCCCATTTTATTTATTTATATAAATGACTTGTGTAAAAATGTAACAAATGCTAAATGTCATGTTATGCGGATGATACTGTTTTGTATTGTTCTGCTCCAGCCTTGACAAGTGCTATAGAGGATCTGCAATCTGCCTTTATAATTATTCAGAAGAATCTTCAGAAATTGAGACTTCTGATATTTTATAATTCTGATAAAACTAAAATTATGCGTTTTTGTAAATCAAGGAAAACAGAAGATGGTAGTTAAATTGCTACACTAGATGAGAAAGTAATTGAACAAGTATCAGTCTATAAATATCTTGGTTTCCTTTTAGAAGAAAATGTTTTTCAAACCGCATATAGAGGGTCTAACAAAAAAACTAAGAGTAAAGTTGGGTTTCTATTACATAAACAAAGGATGTTTCTCTTTTAGTAAAAACTTATACAAACAACATTTATGTCAATGCTGGATTATGGTGATATTTTATATATGCATGCAAACAAAGCTTCTTTGAAAATGCTGGATTCAATATATCATGCAGCACTAAGATTTGTGACTAATTCCAATTTTCGTACTCATCATTGCAACTTGTATGAGAGTGTTGGTTGGCCATCTCTGCAAATTGCAGGCTGGAACACTGGTATATTTTTCTTTTTAAGGCCATACTTGGTAAACTGCCTCCTTACTTATGTTCTCTTCTGACTCCAAAAGTCACTACCAGGAAGTGTAATCTTAGATCATATGGCCAAATCATGTATGATATCACACGAACGCGAACTGTCTTAGGTGAAAGTGCTTTTAAAGTTTTTGCACGTTTTTCCTGGTATAAATTGCAGAATAAGCTAAAATTTGACTATTTACCGACAATGACACAATTTAAAATGAGGATAAAGAACTATTTGAGTACTAAATGCACATGTGCTGTTACTGAGTGCTGCTGGTGAATATGTTGAGATGATGTTTAAATTGCCAAAATGTCTTTTTCTGTTAAATGTTTGTATATGTATTTTTAAAATGGAACTATTATTCTGCCGTCTTGGCCAGGATTCCCTTGAAAAAGAGATTCTGAATCAGAATCTGAATCTGGATTATTTCCTGGTAAAATAAAGGTAAATAAAAATAAAAAATAAAGTCACCAAGGATGAAATTTGGTGCCTCCGGTGAGATTGACTGTAACCTCTGTACAACATCAAATACTGTACTAGCTGACGTGGAGTTCGCCTTCGGGTGAATGTAGACTGTTGTAATAAAAATCTGAGGGAACTCTCGAGGTAGATAAAACGGTCTCAAGGACACTGATAAAAGTTCTACATCAGGTGTACAAATACGCTCTCTGACAGTAACACATGAGCAATATCACAAACATACCCTCCTCCTTGGGTTTTCCCCGTCACCTTTGATAGTCGATCCAAACGAAAAGGGGCTCCGAATCCATCCATACACAAATCGACGTCCCGGTCACACTCTGTGAGCCATGTTTCAGTAAATGCCATAATACAACAGTTCATAAAATTCTTTTGGTAGCGGACATTTCCTTGAAGCTCATCCACTTTGTTCCTCAGTGATTGTACATTTCCCATAATCATCGAAGGCAATGGAGCCCGGTTGAAACGCTGTTTCTTTAGGCGAGTTTTTACGCCACCTCGTTTGCCCCTTTTCCTTTTCTTTACCGTGTCCCTTGCTTCCTGGTAATCCCTTCGAATCTAATTTGGTACATTCAACATTAGATTTTCCCGAGCTGGGTTACTGTTCTTGAGCTTCAACAATGTCTCTCTCGTATATGTTGTCCTCCCTTGGCATAAAGCCCCGCAAGTTTTACCGGCAGCCATCCAGTACATCACAAGGCATAACACAAAAAGATACAAAACATCCATTTCAACTAAATATAAAACTTTAAGAGCACTCCTTCAGTAGAAACATAAAAACAGATATAAAGTATAACTTTGACTCCTGTCTGACACTTCACAAAAAATATGAAGCATAAAGGATAAAAGGGCTGTGACATGCTTGTTTGGATCAGGCAGCCATGACAGAGAGACTTCAGTTGCATTCCCACATAAATAGTAATGGCACTGGCTATAGATGAAAATTTATTCCGTTTTTACATAAGCTTAAATGTAGGAATCAGAATGGAAAGTTTTTACCCTCCAAGTGCATACTAACTACTTGCGGAAGTGACGGCTTCTATTTTTTGTCTGTTTTGTTGGTGGCATAAGGCACTTTTTATTAATATATAGATTTGTAAATCTATATATTATTCTCATGTAGTATCTAGTATAATTAGGATGTTTCAGGGCGTGGCTTAAATAGGGGAACTGACAGCATCCTACTAATAGGGCTGAATGTTATGAACTTCTATTGCACAGAAATATCATAGTTCTCACAATGTATACAGATTATGCATAATAATGGCAACACTGCTCACAGCAATGGATTTGAAGTCTGACAGTAATTGTCTTGAAATCTGTTGAAAGTGGAGAATATGTTACCAAAGCGATGTTTTGATGGGGATGAATTTAGAGATGCAACTTCTGTGCTGCACTTTCAAGCATGCTGTCAACATACCAAAACCCTCTCGGAGAAGAAGAGTCTTTCAAACCATATCCTTTCAAGCACAGCATCCTAAAATATGGACGTTTTTAAAAAAAATTAGATGCACTCAGTGGTCCACCAACATAATCAGATAGGCTGTCTATCCTGACTCATCTCTTCATTTAACTTAGAATGGCAAACAACTCAAATTTTGTTTCATGTTCGTCACAGATACTACAAATGCAAGTAGATACAGTGCACAAAATCAATTTTGGATCAGGACTGGTCTGTGCATTTCAACAGATGTCTACAACAAAACCTCTAAAGGGCTTATCTGAATTTAAAAAAAATAATAACTACAAAAAATGTCAACAAATATCTTAAAGAAAACAAACCTACAATCACCAATTAGCTTCAAGTCACGTGATGCTATGTTAAACAAAAGAATAGCCCGTCTGGAGGAGTACAAATAATGTCCCATCATTTGTTTTGAATCAATTCCAGAACTTAAATATTCAACAGACGAGGGACAGTAATTGGCACTTTATGGAGCAGAAAACAGGTGCCTACCTCAATCAGTTTGTTGGCGTGCTCACGGAAAACTTGGGCATATTCTTTCACCTCCTTTTCATTACCATTCTTGGCAGCCTCGATCAATACCAGCAGTGGAACATTGGTCTCCAGAAAAGAGTCTGACACGTGGTCCATCACAGCCTTTCGCAGCTGAAATTATGAATATGTAAACAAACAAATCCTTAGCTAGTTTATGATCACTCAGAGGACCTGAGTTTGGTGTTTTCATTTTTAATACGCAATGTAAACAACGTACAGCTAAGGAGGGACAGTCAAGATTAAGGCAAAGGACAAAGTACTCTTGTTGACACCTATAATCAAAATAAATGTGATTCTGTGCACTGCTTCAAAGTGAACAGACCTGTCTGCGCAGGTCACGGGTCTTCTTAGTCATCCTGTCGATGGCCGTGTTCAGGGCATCGCTCTTCTCTTTATGTCCAGCCTGTGATAAAAACAAACAGGAGAAAATATACTTAGGCTCATTTAAACTTATAGTCAGGCTCGCTGGGAAAAAGAAAGATGACAGGTGGGAGTTAAAGCTGAGGACTGAAAGGACAACACAAACAAAACTTATAAGATATGATGGATAAGATGCATTTTCTACAGAGGAAGATAAAAGTTTAACAGCATGAGTCACTTATATGGTTACAACCCCCTGTGGCAAACATTTCATTTAATTCTTGAAAACTTTGTCGAGGTTTAGGTTCTTTTACCCCCCTTTGGCGATGATTGTTTTGTATGACTAACGTGACTTGTGGTACAGTCAGGAGGCACCCGCCCACATTCTTTCACAAATACATTTTTCAGCTCAAAAATCCAGAGTTTTTGTCTGTCACATTCTTGAGCTGGGCTTAGCGGTCCATGAAATAATTCAAGGCACAAATAGTTCTCCTAAAAAGTATGTAGGGCAAAGGCACCCTTAAAAGATTAGTCAAAATGCTACAAATTCTTTTGAACTGGTGTCTGACTCTTCCATCCCCAACCTTCAAGGATTAAAATGTAAGTAAGGCACTTACATCTCCAGACAAAACCCATTATGTGATGAGCCAGACAGCTTTTAACAATACACAAAGTTCAGAGGAAGGTAGGCAGGAGGAGTTAAGCCTGGTCAAGCACAGTTCACATGTTAGCCAACTCAATGATTGCAATTGATGTTGGAGATAAATCTGAGCAATTTCCACACTTTTCAAGGCGTTTACTTGTCCAGCGCTTCAAGCCAGGTTGGCTAGTTTTGGGAGAGTGGATCTCACTCACATGCCACAGACAAATTGCTCATGTGCAGTAGGTAGGTAAATCTCCAGCACAGGGAAAAGCCTGGAGGAAGGCCGTCACAGGGACACAAGCAGCAAAAGCATGACAGTCAATGAAATATGGCAGTGGCACTGGCAGTTCGGCCACCCTACTTCCTCACCCCACTGGGTGGTACACGGCAGGAGGCAAGTGAATGCCATCGGCCTTAATACCCTACTGATTTTGTGCCAGTTGGATAAAAGCATTTCAGAGGAATATATACTCTCCAGCATAATGGTGAGGGGCTGTCAATTCTAAATCACTAGCCTTGAGATCAGTTGCTCATTGAGTTGAGATTAGTGCAAACGGTACATTCATCCACAGTGCAACTAAGAGAACTTGACGGATATTACCTATATGATTGCATGTTCCCCGGAGGGCAAAATGACTTGGATCCCTCAATATTGATTTTGCTTCGAGCATCTCCACTTAATTGGCCAGTCATTTGATTTCTCACACTCCAAACACATGGTGTTTTCACATGTATAGTTAATGATGCTCAGGGTAGAGCTGTGCTTTCAGCATGAACCAATCTCCCCACAGACTGGTGCAAGAAAAAAAAAAAAGATTTTAAAACAGTCCTCCTCAGCAGAGACATCCCCTGAGAGCAGATTACACACCAGTGAGAAAAGTATCTGTAAAGAAAGTAATATGACCTATGGAGAAAAAAGACAAACAAATAAATCATACACACACAAAACAGCCCAGGTCATTTTAGAAAGTGACCACCACAAAAAAAGAAACGCAGATGTTCAAATTAAGCACAGTGGGTACAATGGCACGAAAGCAATTTTAGCACAACCCACAGTCACCCTGTGCACAGGAGAAACCAAAAAAAAAATATTAATAAATAAATAGGGATGTGCTAAACTATACACTTGGAAAATTAACTAGACTGTGGCATATCAGAATAAAGGAAACATTTGTATAAATGGGCCGGTTTAGAGTCACGTTTACATTTAGATACCCATCATTGTATTCAAAACAGAAGACCGAAATCTGACAATTGTGAAAAAAAAAAAAAAGTTTAGCTTTTTAACATGACATGAGGTCCTAAATACAACTCATTCCATGAGATTCTGGGAGGGGGAAAAGTCACATAATGCAAAGAGTCCAACTACAACAGACCAACAATTACACATTACAGGAATTATTTTTCACAGCAGGGGATTTGACATCTAGTAATAACGGTCTTGAAATTTACTGAAAGCAGAGAATGTGTAACAACAGCGCAAATTGATGGCGGTAGCAGCATTGTTTTAAAGGGAATTGAGAAAATGTCTTTGCAATGACTTGAGTTTTAAGTCTGTGAGCAAAAGAAAAAGCTGATTTAATAATGAAACCTGTTTATTATAAATAAGTAATATGAAATATATAAAAACATATACAAATATATACTACTAAAATATTAAATACAAGCTAATATTAAATAAAATTACATGACGTTATTCTGAAATCGAAATGGTCCAGGTCAATAAAAAAGGCAGTAAGCATGACAGGCTGTCATCCAAAACGTCAAACTTGATTTCATTAAAAAAGGAACGGTTTCATTTCCATTACATTAAGCATCCCATATAGAAAAATTAGCCAAAAGACAGAGGGGCTGAGAAAAATGCAGACAACAGCTATGTTGCGCACGTCTTCTGCTTAGTGAAATCTCCTGTGGGGCTATGCAGTGTGAATGCTCTATTAAGTCCAGCATTCAGACTACGTCCCCACCAACGCAGATCGACAGGAGTATAAAAGGTCTCTGTGACGTTGGTTTGCTTGTGACGCGTTTCGTGTTGAAAACCTGAACGAGTGAAAGGGAGAGGGAGCGGGAGGAAGGAAAAATCTGATTGCAAGTCATCGTATATAAAATGAAGTGTCAGCTTCCTGTGCCAACTAAATTATATTGTAAATTCATTCAGCAACATTTAACTGAAGTAAAGACCCAAAATACAAACTAAATGTAAAATCTTTTAATGTGTATTTTAATTTACTACTACAAACTACTAAACTGCCCATCTTCATCACAAACACACATATATACCTGACCAGACAGGAAGCAGACGAGGAGATTTAATGTAATTTTTAATTTTCGCTGGGAACTGCCGCAACACGTTGCAGTTATCAATATTATGACTGTGACAAACCAGAGGGAAAAAAAGTAAGGGAGGGGGAGGGTGTGTTGAATCAAGCGCCAAAGCACTGTGAGTGTGTGCAAGGCAGAAAGTGAGCGAGCCAGGGAGCGAACCAAAGCGCGCATAAGAGAAAAAGGGAGAAACTGCACTGGTGATCGACGCCAGCCTGCCACCACTCTGTAGCAGTGAGTGGCTGCAACAAAAGCACAGAATAACATCTGAGCTCCTCTCCTCTGCTTTTCCCCTCACTGCATCTCCCCTTCCTTGGTGCAGAGAACTCCACACTACACGGCAGAGACACACGGAACTGGCGTCGCAAGTGCAGCCTCTGCCTGCCATCAACAAGTTAGGGATGAAGGACCCCGAGCAATGAAAGAGGAAAGCGTGATCTTCAATTAACCAACTGAGCTGACATCACTGCGGTGGAAAAGGAAAGAGGCAGCTAAGGGACGGAGGGATCTGCTCAGCGGTGCTGCTTTAGATGCAAATCATCAACTTCAAATTTAAGGATTCTTGGAAGGCAAATAATGTTTGTCTTTTCTTAATCTGGGAATTAAATAGCAGGACTGAAGAAAGGACAGACCGGAAAAGAGAAAAAACAGCATCCCAAGACATGGAATTCCTGAATTTGGTTCAACTGGAGGGGCACCACACTTCTTTATTTCTGAAGAGCTTGATTCCTTTTGTATTTACCCAAAAGGTTTTTTTCCCTGTGGATTTCTCTTCCATCTGGTTGCTCCAAAAGTCTGCAGAAAAAGACAGTTGAATGCAGCCTCCGATGTACACAAAAGAATGGGTAAGTTAGCCCTTTTATTCACAGAGTCTGGACCTGAATAGGCAATGTAGTGAATAGGAGGGGGGACAGTGACTGGCAGGGTCTCTATAAACATCTTTTTATTTAAAAAGCTACTTGCCTTTTTATTTTTACTTTTTTTACTTAGTAGACTTGTAATATTTAACAAGCATTAATTTGCAGCAGAAAAAGGTGGAAAACAAAAAAAATATGGCAAACTAGGATGATAATTTTTTTTATTAGAAACTACATCCTAGGAAAAAGAAAATTATGAAACTGAATAAAAAGCTAATACTGCAGTTCAAAACATATGGATGGATAATTTATGCATTAAAATTACTCAAGTAAACATAACTAGCAGTGCAAGTCATTCTTCTTAAAACATTCTTAAAATTCTTGGATCAACAAGCAGACAGCATTGACAGGTGACAAATACAGAGAGAGTGCCATCATAATTTCAATGATAATAAAAGAAAAAAAAACCTTTCTGTGTACTGCAAAGATTAGATTTCCCTCCCCCCAGTTTATTTTCTTATCTTTAAACCCACCCAGGTTTCCATTCAAGGTGGCCATTGGTGGGACATGCACCAACGGCACTTTGTGTGATCAGCATGCTACTGTGCCTCCCTCCTGTGTCATGCACAACCTGCCCCCAGAAATGCCGGTGTGAAGACCTGCAGTTTTACTGCGACACGCAGGGGCTCCTGGCGCCCCCAGATGGTGTGGATAAAGGGGCCCTTGGACTTTCGCTCAGACACAACAGCATAGGTGAGCTCAGCTCAGACCAGTTCTTTGGCTTCACCCAGCTCACTTGGCTTCACCTGGACCACAACCAAATAACCACCGTGCATGAGGATGCCTTCCAGGGGCTGTACAAGCTCAAGGACCTTAACCTGAGCTCAAATCGCATCACCAAGCTGCCAAACACAACCTTCATCCACCTCATCAACCTGCAGATTTTGGATCTCTCCTTCAACCAGATGACAGCTCTGGAGCCCGAGTTATTTCACGGGCTCCGGAAACTCCAGATCCTACACCTGCGATCAAACTCACTTCGTACGACGCCTGTGCGAGCCTTCTGGGACTGCCGGAGCCTGGAATACCTTGGTCTGAGCAACAACCGGCTCCGTAGCCTGGCCCGGAATGGCTTCGCTGGGTTAATTAAGCTGCGGGAGCTCCATTTGGAACACAATCACTTGACCAAGATTAACTTGGCACACTTCCCTCGTCTGGTCACCCTCCAGTTCCTTTATCTTCAGTGGAACAAGATCAACAATTTAACATGCACCATGGAATGGAAATGGACAACTCTGGAGAAACTGGATCTCACTGGAAACGAGATACGCGTACTCACCCCCGACGTGTTTGATACTTTGCCCAACCTTAAGATCCTGCTGTGCGATAACAACAAACTGAACAGCCTCGATACCCAAACCATGGATATGTGGAAGTCCCTAAATGTGATTGGGCTTTCAAGCAACCTTTGGGAATGTACCAAACGGATCTGCAATTTGGCCACTTGGCTGAGCACCTTTAAGGGTCGATGGGAGCATTCTATCCTCTGCCACAGTCCTGAGTACGCACAGGGTGAGGAAATACTGGATGCCGTTTACGGATTCCAACTTTGCCAAAATTTCTCGGCCCCAGTTATACTGACCAGTACCAGCACAGAGGCCATGCTCCCTGAGATCACAAGCTCCCTGTTCGGAAATATGCAGACCCCTACGCAAGACTTCTATGCAGAGGATTTTGGGAGCTTTACGATTGTCACTACTACTACCACCACCACACAACCCCCACGCACTGCCCTCGCTACTACCATGACAGTGGAGGGGGCAGAGATTACAGAGGACTACTCTGCAATAGACAACACAGTGCTGACCCAGAGGGTCATCATTGGCACCATGGCTCTGTTGTTTTCCTTCTTCCTCATCATTTTTGTAGTGTACATATCACGAAAATGCTGCCCTCCCACTCTGAGGCGGATCCGCCATTGCTCGGCCATTCAGAACAGGCGACAGATGAGGACCCAGCAGAGGCAGCCAATGGCCGACCTAGCCACACAGGTGCCCTATAACGAGTACGATCCCAGTCACGAGGAGGGTGCACTCGTGATCATCAATGGCTACGGGCAGTGCAAATGTCAGCAACTGCCTTATAAAGAGTGTGAAGTATAAACTATTTATTCCTGCAGTGTCCGGGTTTAACCATTTGTCCATTTCAAAAGAAACAGGGTTTGCTTTTAAACTCCCCCCCCCCCCATTTTCAGTTTGTATGAAGAATATTTCTTTGAAATTGTTAGCTTTGGAAATCTATGAAAGCTTGAGATGACTGGGATGAATTGCAAAAGAGGAAATATAGAGAAATCAACAAGTTTATTTTTGTAATACAAAATGCAAAGGTTCATATCTAGCTGGGGCAATCAATCTCAGCCAAGGAAGGTTGGATGCATCACAGCATCATCAGTTTGTGTACTATGTATTCTGCAGCACAGAGGAAATGAGAAATCTATAGCCAAACTGCCTGGAACCCTGCGCTCCAGAAAACGGTTTATAAAATGACATATCTTCTGATAAATGGTGAAATTTTATTCCATGGAAAAATAGTGTTACATATGCTGAGCAGTGCAAATTTAAAAGGTTTTTTTTGTAAAAAAAAAAAAAAAAAAAAAAAAAAAAAAAAAAAAAGACTTTTCATGCACGTTAGCAAAACTTTAGATCTCACTCACACATTCACTTTTGGAGAGAGAAAAAAAAAATGGGCACAAAGCATATTTTTTAAACTCGTATTTTCTAAATTGAAAACAAAGTACTGATACAAATAGAGCCACAATGAAATTTGAACAGGGAATTCAACCCACTCGCATTTTTTGGCCTCCTTAGGTGTCCGAAATGATCATTTTACTTTGATCAAGTCTTAAATTTAAACCAATGAGAACACTTAACTGCCTTTCCGTTTCTGCATTTGGATAAATTCAATAAACTCTGTCTGCTTCCTTGAAATCTTAAAGCCTAGCACTTTGTGTAAAAAGGTTAATGTCCAATATCGCCCTGCACTGGTTCTAACAAAATGTCTGAACAAGCTCCCTCATAGGCAATCCCTCAATTATCATTGTGCATGTATTACATGAGATGGCTCCAAACACTGACATCCTCACAGTGATAGAACATTGCTGCTTAGATCACTGCATCATTAATGGTAGAGACCATCAAGGAATGCTAGACGATGAAGCAAACACCAGCGAGAACACCTTCCTAGGGAGATGGGAAGAGCTAGAAAAAGAAGGCATGCAGAGGACACTGACAATTGCTTCCTAAAAATACAGGCGTACGTTTGCCGCACTGTTCGAATGCAGCAAAGAGCATAACCATACCTGACAGCTTCAACACTGAGTGAATTAAGCTCAGGGAAAATTAATCTAATATTCTATCACCCCAAACCTCTGCCCTGCAAGTTTCAGCCTTTTCAGCCAGTAAAAAATCAGTATTTAAAAAAAAAAAAAAAAGACTAGAGTGTTACTACTTCATAGCCTTGCTCCTTTTAGCCCATGAAGACAAAAAAAGGTATTTTTCGTCTGTGCAAGAAATAAACAGAGGTTCATACCAAGGACGCTAAAGAAACAGAAACGGAGAGAAAAGCTGAAGTAAAGTGTAGCGCAGCTCTCAGGAGAGCATGCAGAAGACGGAGAGAGGCTGGGTCAGGAGAAATTTGTATGCAGCACTGAGAGGACAGACATTAGCATCAAACTAAAGAAGCCGCTGCTGCAGAAGCTCTTTGTGTTGCAATCAGGAGTTGGGGGTAGGGATGCACACGGGGGTAAAGGGAACACAAACACAATGGTTAGCATCTAATTGAAGTCAATGAGCATCTTAGGAGCCACCAACTGAGGCTAAATCAGGGTACAGAAACCATTAGAGGAAAAAAAGAACTGCATGACAAAAGTGACCGACAACATCCTGAGCAATAGCTGGAAAGCTCTGGTCGCCACCCTAGTTGCACCACAGTCAGGCTTATTGCCTCATTGGGGAATAAAGAAATTAGTCATCAAGCTATATAGCTTAAGAAAAAATGGCTAAAAATAAAAGCAGCATGTAGTCATACACAGGCAGAGGTTTTGGGTTGAAAACTCAATCTGAGAAATTGGCACCTTCCTAATGACAGTCGAAAAAACTTAATACTGAAATTAAACATGCCTGAAGAGACTGATTAAAGTTGTCCTCTAGAGGGTGCTGTAAAATACCATGAGTGAGGAACAGCTGCTTACATTCTTTTACTAACTCCAACGCCCCAGGACACAATTTTATGTTGGTAAAGACAAATAGAAAGGGAATGCAGGTCTGTATAGCTGATCTTTTCCGCACAGCCAGAAGTCTAGCTGAGAAATAACATTCCAAAATGCATTTATCAGATCCTGTGGGACTGAACGAGGAAACCTACTGCTAACATTTACCAAGCCAAGAACCTCCACCAATGGTGTTGCATTGTTTTGGGTTTAGTGCAGCTGACCTTTGCTTTCTGCATTCCTCAAAAACAAATCGCATGTTTAAAGAAAACATGAACATCAGCACCATCCCCTCACATCCTGATCTGATAGGTTCGACATGTTGGGGAAGAAAGACTGCCTATAAAAAATACTGATGAACACTGTAATGTTTAAACTTTCATCTTATAACCAATCACAAAAACAAAAAAAAAAACACACTTAACATGCATTCATTTGCACTCATGTAAACGGTTTTTGTTGGGGGGGGGGGGGGGGTTATCTTGCCATACGCTGAAGTCCTGCTGCTTACTCTGGCCAACCCAAAAACTTTTTTGTGCAAAAATTAATGCTTCTCACCCTCCTCTCCCCAAAGCCCAGCGTTTTCCTTTTGTATTGTAATATGTACTATTTCATATCTGTATAGTGGGTAAAGATGTGGCCAACTGAGAAGATCTTTTTTTTTTCTCCTTAAGACGTATATTTTTAAATAAAAATGTTACAATTTATAACCGTTTTGGTCTAATATGCTCTTTAGATACCCAAGATCTTACTTGTCTGTATACTTGCCTTCCTTTTAAAGATCTTCTACACAAAGGATTGAAGAAACTCTATCATGTATGAAACGTGCTGAATACAGAGATGGCTGAAAGGCTTTTAAGAATGCTGCACTCAGGGTATTTGGTCTGGGCTGCAGACAAGGTGCCCTTCTGAAGTAAATGGCTTTTGATATCATTAACATTATCATAACCCGGTACTCACCTGCCCTTCTAAACCGAGATAACAACCTGCCTGAATGACTGGCATCAAACACAACAGCACGACCAAAATTCCACTCTAGCCCACAGTAGAATAGTGTTCAAATCATCTTAAAAATGCTATTATAAACGCATAATGATTAATATTGGTTAAAAATGATTATCTAGCCCACTGGTTCTTGATTTAAATACAATCTAAATAGTGGTAGGTTGGTGGCCGGTGGCAGAAAAGCAGCACGATATAGGAGAATCACACGTGACCATTACTTCTCTCAAGTGAAGTGCAGCATATATACATATATCATCTGAGGTTTTTTGGTGAGCAGAGAATGTAAAATGGTGCTGATGCATGACACCACCAGTGGGAAATTACTGAGGTCTCAGACGCTCCAGAAATACTCTTCCAAAATTAAATGAAATGAAAAGGCAAGCTAGTCACTCTGTACCCACATTACTGATTTTCATCCAAAACTGTATTATTCTGAGAAAATAATTCTGTAAAATCTGATCTTAGGCCAGGAAGAGGAAGAATCCTGCCCATACTGAAACTGCAAAAATCTATAAATAAATAATATATAAAATAAGTCAAATAAATTATTTGATTATATATATATATATATATATATATATATATATATATATATATATATATATATATATATATATATATATACACACAGATTTTTAAATAAAATACTGGTATATTGTACAGCCTAGAGAAAATCCAGTGATTTACTCAATAACACTGAAGCCTATGGAGGTTTCAAAATTATAAGGGTGGCAGCAAGTATATGCCACAACAGCTACCCGCCTGTGTTATATACTGTGCAGTGCACAAATACTGCAGGGCATGCTGGAAGAAAACCAATTTCCAGTGCAGAATGAAGGGGACAAAACACATAAATAATATCCTGACTGCTACTGTATGCCTAACCTTGGGAGTCCAATACATTAGGCACAGTGAACATCAGTTTTTATGTAGCCATTTGTAATGCTTTTTCTATAAATAATACAATCATCTATCTATCCAGACACTTGAACAACAATGATATTGTGCATGTCATCTGTGATTGCTGCGTCACAGTTTAAAGATTTTATCTCTTTTGTAAATCTTAAGGTCTTGTATCCCAGACGATAGAATTGATTTGAATGATTTTACTGCAGGCGCAAGCTAAAGAGAAGCGATTGGTCGACTCCCTCCGGGCAGCTGTTGACCACTGGTCCACCGATGCTGTGCCTAAAGGCATTTTCTATGGAGATAAAGGAACGATGTTGGGAAGTCAGGGTGGGGTGAGGATGGCTGAAGCTGAACATGATTTATAGAGGACAGTCATTTCTTGACCAGACAGAGTGTGTAAGAGAAAAGGCTTTGTGACTACAGAGGCTTCAGATGCAGCAGCTTTCTAAGGCTTTTCACTCACTGGGAAAGGAAGCTATTAACTTCCAAAGGTCACTATTAATTTGGTTGTGGCCCTACGTGGCAGAGGTCTGTCCCTGTCTAAAGAAATGATAACAGAAATGATTTAACTCAAGAAGTGAGAGGATATTGTTCATCTCAACTTTGCATTTGAACTGTACGTCATGTTCACAATTACGAAGGCTCATTTAAACCCTGCAGGAAGTCACCGAACACACACAAAAGAAAAGGCAACTCAAAAACCAGATGAAAACCGGCTAATACTTTTAAAGGATTTCTTATTGTACCACAGCAGTCGCTCCAAATTTTAATTTGCTCCCTCTGTTTTTAAGTCTACGAAAAAGGTTCTTTTTCTCTCACCATCATTTCCTTAGAGCTCGGGGCTCTCAGGGACTCCAGAGGATGAATGGACACCGCTCTTCAAAACAAGTCTCTCAAAATGAACTATATTAAAGCAAAGGGGCGAAGCTCCATTAGCCAGCAAGGGTAGTCATCACTCATCCACTCCCTGATCAAAGTGGTCAACAAAAAGGAAATGATAGCAAGAAAAGCAATGCAGCTCAATGAACCAGCTACCGAAAAATAAAAGCATTTTTTCGTTAGATTCAGCGGAAGTGTTTCTGCCCTTGGATGTTAAGATGATACCAAATGTTGTTGTGCTAATTACTAGCTGTGTATGTCAAGCGCACAACCCTTATGCTGCAAAGGCACGAAGATAAATATGGATTAAGTGACAGTTTGTTTTTTGTTTTGTTTTTTTACATCTAGTCATACATGTAATCATGCTGTGATGTTATATTAGCCGATTTATTGGCTAAGAAAAATACAAATAATTTAAGGATCGCTAAAAGATCTAGGAATGTGTGTATTAGTAATTAACAACTTTTAAATGTTAATTTTAGAGCTGTAGTTTATAATAATGCAATGATGAAATGCATGGCAACAGAGCCAGAAAAGAATTAAGCTTGAGTTTAAAGAGCATTTAAATGTACATAAAAGCACCAGAAAGAAAAAACCAGCAGCCATCACATTTGATTTCTACATTGTTAATGATGATGACCGTCACTAGATGTGGACACGCAGGATTTAAATGACAAAATGCTCTATTTATCTCTCACATGGTTGCCAAGGAAACAGTGATCAGCCAAACCGAATTCGTGTTCTAGAGTGTGACGAACAAAGACATTAATTTTATCCTTGTTCTTCTGACTAGAAGTAACTTTATGCAGCCCTATTCATGAGAATGTCTGACACATTTAAGCATCTGAGGGAAGTAATACCAGATATCAAGGTGCACACAGAGCTAATGCAATGAGTCAGAGCTAATCCACAGCAGCAGGTTAAGAAAAGGACCCTAATGACACTGACATACCTGTTTACTTTGACTTGTCAATAGAGGTGACCTTCCTGCTACAAAGGCTTGGTAACAAAAGCAGTTACACAATCGAATAGAGAAGCATTTTCTAGCCTACAATATCATGCCATCAGAAACAGTCAAGCTGAAAAAAGCACACTGATGCGGCACAGGGAAGGGCTCCCACCGCCACCCACAAGATCTTCATAATCAAATATGATGCAAGAGTGCTATAATTACTCCTATCTGGATTCCATCACGATTGCCCATTATTTCCCGGTGCCACAGGTGAAACATCTGCATCGCACTCATCATTGACTCTCTGAATACAGCCAAGAGACCATGTGCAATTTAAGGAAATTCAATTACTGCCTCAAAACTCCTGAAGAGATGCACTTGAAAAGCAATCAAATATATAGAAGGGCAAATTAAATTTAAATCTTTGAGTTAAGACCTGCCAGATGCTATGACTATAGCCCATTTCTCCCAGTACCACTCAATGTCCATTCGATCAAAAACAAACCTTTTCAACCAGGCCAGAAGCAATAAAGCAACCATTTGCAGGCACGAGAAAAATGCTACTGGGAAACTCAACACCCTACAGGCTTCAAGGTCTCAAGAGCTGCATATGCTTGAAACATTTATTATGAGCTTCCAATCTGGAAAACGCTTACCAAGGAGAATTCATCGATCTGGACTCTCGTCAGCAAATACCTCTGTAACATTTACTGCTTTCCACATTTTAAAGTTGAGTAAGTGGAGGAAACTGCCAAAACCCTGTCTCAAGTCCAGGCAAACTAGCTTCTTATTCAGGAGTCATGTATAGTTTATAGTGTAAAACTTTGAGAAGATATTCTAAGTGTAACATAACAACTAGGACTGTCACTTTTGTGAAAAAATCATTTTCGATTTTTAAGACACAAGTGTTCATTGAATCGATTGTAAAATCGATTTTCCATGTCTAAAAAAAAAGACGTTTCCTTTTTCAACGTCAAATAATGGATGAACGTAAAGAGAGCGCTGGAAAGGCACAAGTCAACAATATTTCTTATTTATTGGCATGAAGTTTCGTGCAGAATAACAAACAGCAACAGAAGTGCAACATTCTCGAAACATTAACAAAAGAAAAACATCACTGCAGGCTTCAACCCGGCTGCATTTATGATTTAGGCAATTCAAAAATCTTCTAGATTATTTTAAATAATGATTCAATCCATTTCAAACAACTGTTCAAAAAATGAAACTTTAAATGGACTTAAGAACAGGCCATGTGTGTTTTTTTATTGAACGTAACCGACACTTAGGCTAGGCGGCACTAGGCATACATAATGAAATGCACAAAAAGGCTAGGGCCATTAAAAATTTGTTGGACAGGAAAACAAGTCAATCAACATTTTCGGGGTCCAGAGCAGAACGTTTTACAAATTTGGTTAAAATCGATTCCCTATTTTCATTTTTGAAACTTTTTTTGGTTGATCGATTGTGCAAACGATTTTCGAACTAAAAGTGACAGACCTAATGACTACATCAATATCTTTATAAAAAATAAATAAATAATTCACATGCATAAAAAGGTCAGTTTGCACATGTAATCAGTATTAAAGTTTGATAACTTTATTTTTTTGACCAACTTTAACGAAGATGAGAAAAAGTTGCTAATATAAAAATAAAAAAATGACTAAGAAACAGCACAAAATAAAAACAATACCAATAATGGTTATAAAGTAAACCGAGATGTGTATTATTGATTCAAATAATCAAATCATAATAAATAGCGAGTTTAAGTTAATATAAAATGCTTGAATATTTTAATGAAGACTTTAATCTTGACTAAATGTAAACATTTTTTAAATGTAGTTCTGTCCACAAATTGCATGCCATTTTAGAGTAAAAATTATTTTATGATTATGACGAAATCTAAAGGATTTTTGTCAAAAGACATTCTAGCATTAAAAAGCCTTGTTAATTTCCCTTTTCGATTCAAGTGAATACATTTACAGCACTGCAGTTTATTAAGAAACATGACTTTTCCAACAGTGACATGTCACTAGAAACAGCTCGATACATTATGTATCAAGGGTGACCTTTTCATTTCATACACAACATGCACCAGAAGAGGTGCATGATGACCATTGCTCAGTATTCTAGAAAGAAGTCTGCAAAACTGGACTTGTTGTTACAAAGCCTCGGTTCAGGACTGAGGGGCAGAGAATGGGGCATGCCATGCTTTACAGCATTCATCTGTCTTCACAGAGCAATCAGTTGTGGCATCCAGTCGCTGTTGGCAAATCATACAGAGCAGTTAATAAACATGGCATGCTATCTGTCTTCATACTGTCAACTTCAGGCTGAAGTCTGTCATGAAGCCGATTCCAAGGTGGGTTATTGAACCTCGATTGTTTGAATACCAATGCTCTTGTTCACGGTGAGGATCTTTTCTCATCCTTCGCACCATCTGCTCTGATGATACATAAAAATGAAAAAATGGTGTCACAAGCAAAAGGTGACAAGATCTTTTGATTTATTAAGAATGTTCAACACAAATTTATGCAACCGTTCATGTGCCCTTAAGAGCACATATTTGACACAGTGGCACATTTGCAAGAGTTTTCTGTATATCCCAGATGATGATGAGAGAAGACATGAGCATGACTTAATGCTTCAATCATTATTAAATTTTACAGAGAGAAAGTTCTGCTGTGCAAGGTGAAATCTAATTTCTTAAAATGTTCACCTCCTGCCCTTTCAATTTTTAATTCATTAATATTCATGCTAAGACTGCTCCCTAGAGCCCATTCTGGCCAAAAGAAAAAAAGACACTACATACCGAAAGCTTAACATCTCTCCATAGATTAAAGGAACCATACACCAAAGGAGCAGTATCTCAAGCAATTCACTAATAATGCAAGAATCTATTTTTGGCGATTATTTTAAACGATAAAAGAAAATGCTAATTTAGCTTGCATACAACAATAGCTAGTACGGTTTTAATTTCCAAGCTCATTTCAGAAAGACCGATTCAAAGATACTGTAAAACTCTGTTAATAACCCAGACCTTTTTGCTGAACCCAGTATAAAACGTTGCCCTTGAAAACGAGCCACACATCACAATATGTTTGCGATGTATTTAAGACACACAAGGACCAGCACAGGCTATTAACTTTAAATATGCCATTCGCAAAACAATCCTACAAAGTCAACGGGTTTAAATGTCTCATAAAACAAGCAGCTTACAAGATTTTTTTTTATCTGAATGTTAAGAAAAACAAGAGCTCAAGCATGTGTCCATATAACAGGTTAAATATACATGTAACGGCACTCTGATGCAATCTTGAGGAAGACTGTAAAAGAGCCACTGTGACAGGAATCAAACCAGTGGGGCCATTAAATAACCATTTCTTTTCGGATCTTGACAATATATCAGGAGAAAATGTGTTTTTCTGAATTACCTATGAGGCCAATGATGCCCTTGACAATCACAACGGCAAACTCCTAAGCCTCTTCTGAGGGCAACCCAGTTTAGAGTCAGAAATGCTACAGTACATCACCAAAGTGAATGTGGGCAAATGCCATTATCCATGACAGCAATATTTAATAGCCACTAGTTTGAATCATTCTGTACTTGGAAAAAATATAAAATATTTCCATTTTATGATAGATTTGAAAAGAAAAGAGCTGAGACACTTCCCTAACATTGTTTTCCGGCAGGAAAAAAAGGCAGTTATCTAGTTCTAGCAAATGGGGGGAAGTCGTGGCCTGGTGGTTAGAGAGTCGGACTCCCAATCGAAGGGTTGTGGGTTTGAGTCCCGGGCCGGCAGGAATTGTAGGTGGGGGGAGTGCATGTACAGTGCTCTCTCCACCTTCAATACCATGACTTAGGTGCCCTTGAGCAAGGCATCGAACCCCCAACTGCTCCCCGGGCGCCGCAGCATAAATGGCTGCCCACTGCTCCGGGTGTGTGTTCACAGTGTGTGTGTGTGTGTTCACTGCTCTGTGTGTGTGCACTTTGGATGGGTTAAATGCAGAGCACAAATTCTGAGTATGGGTCACCATACTTGGCTGAATGTCACTTCACTCACACTTCACTTTCAAATGTGCACTAGATCAAAACTAAACCGAAAGAGCCATACTAGCTTTTGAAGCTTGAGCAAACTATTGATTTCTGTTTTTAAACCATTCAAAGGCTTGCTGTCTGTGTGCATTTCATAAACAGCTTTGTCTTATACTGCAAGATTTGGTAAAATGAACAGCGGAAAAACAAACAAGCATTTGGATAAATCTTTTCTTTTTTTTGTGAGCTGCTTCAAAGTAAAAAAAGAAATAATAATAAAATTATACACAAGATATTAGGCAGAAAAGTACTTACAAATAAGTTATAAAAAATGAGTGCAATATAAAGCCAAGCATTTAAACTAAAATAGAAATTACCTGGTTCATGGGGCTTGGTGGTTTTTGAAAGCATGCAGCACAATTTGTGTTTAGGTCAAACTAATTGAAATAGTAGTTTTGGGGGGTTCAGAGGCAATTAATCTTGGCCTTACCTTATCTGCTGTAAAACTCCTCTCCTCTGGATATTTAATAAATGCAATTACAAGACATTTCAGGAAGTTTGTAATGCAAATTCTCAGGATCACCTCTCCTAGATTAGAAATCTAATTGTTGGACTAAATGTAGCTTTAAACAGTGAACTGCAACTGCAGTCCCTAGAGAAAACCATTTCAAATATTTCTAAAGCCACTACACTTTCTGTTTGAGGAGCACTCAATGATTCATCCTGTTCCTCCAGAAGGAGACAATGCAATAAACAAACTAGCTTGCATTTAAAGTAACTCTTTTTGCTCTCTTTCCTTAAACCTCTGGAGTCGATTAACGCAGATACGCGTTCTGAGTCATTTTTCTCCTGATAACCCCGAAAAGAACTTAAATTACACTTTCAGTTTTAATCGTACAGACAAGAGCAATACATCAATCGAATCTCTAAAGGGTCTACTTTTTTTTGGATACAGACATAATAACAACAAAACTTTGTGCACTTATAAAATAAAGATAACAAACAAGGTGTGCAGTCTGCAGCCTTTGTCTGCGCTGATCTTCATTTACAAACACGTCATTACAATGAACTGTAACTCCATGAATACTCAACGAAGAGACATGAGAGAGATATCTATAGAAAGCTTGACATGTCTACTTTTAAACTAAACAAGTGCCGCCGAAAACAAATATTCTGTGATAAAGTAATCCATATGAAAACAACTCGATGTCCGTTTTTCACGTCTCCCTTCATTATATCTAATATGACAACGCCCCCGCGCTGAACGCGCTATTCAGATTCAAACTGAAGCGCGCGGCTTGAATACACCCATAACTAGGGGTGCTCCGATCACGATCGGCCGATCGTTATGCGCATCTCGTCAGTAAAGCCGGTTCTCTAATCAGCGGTTAATTCCATCAGGTGCGTGATTTCACATAGAGCAGCTGTTACTACACAGAGCCATTGTTAACTGAGAAGATGCGCAAATCCACGTTCATTTTCAGCGTTTATTGGCGCATCTTCTCAGTTAACAACAGCTCTGTGAACTAACAGCTGCTCTATGTGAAATCACGCACCTGATGGAATTAACCGCTGATTAGAGAACCAGCTTTACTGACGAGATGCGCATTAAAGATCGGCCGATCGTGATCGGAGCACCCCTACCCATAACAGAAGAAAAAGCAGCGAGACTGTTCTTCAAGTTTTTTTATTTTACTGTTTGCTTCGCGATGAGAGGAATATGACATAATTCACCCCAAAAAGATGTGATGTGGTTGAGGATTTGAGAAATGGATTTCCTCAGAAAAAAGAATGAAGCACTTTATTCAGCAGAGATCATAAACATGAGTAAGTCTCTTTTTATTTATTTGTATACTTGTACTAGTTTTCACATAACGTGTAAACATTTTACTAGTTAGACTTTTTCCAATGACTTTTTCCAAACTATAATTCCTGACTAAATGTATAATCAAGTGAAACATTATGATGTTTCAATAACAATATACAATACTATACAATTCAAAAGCTTGATGTAAATAATAGGGGTGTAACGGTACGCAAAAATCACGGTTCGGTACGTACCTCGGTTTTAAAGTCACGATTCGGTTCATTTTCGGTACAGTAAGGGAAAGAAATGCAAACATTAAACTGCAGGTTGTTTATTACTATAAACTTTTTTTAACAATTTGTTTACACTTTAAAATACTTTTTAATAAAATAAATAATAACATATAATTTATAATAAAATAAAAAAGAATAAGAAATAAAATACAGCTGCAAAGTTCTCCACTAAATAAAATACTCTCAGTTTCAAACCAATATCTTATAATAAAATATAATGAAAAATATAAATAAATAACTATGATTACAGTGCAGCATTACCAATCCCAGCTTGTAGGCCTGCTCATATTTAAAAAATATATAACTTTTCCAAAGTGTAAAGTGCAGCATGAACAGTTTCAGTTTTTAGACCTGCTCAGATTTCGTTATTGCGTTGGACCGATCATAATTAAGAGCAAAGGTCTGTTTAAATGCCGACAGGAGCTGCGTTTGAATTACAATCGTTTTTTTCCTAGTTGTAGTGATGTTCACACTCGCGTGATGCCTTTTGAAAACCTTAGGCCGGTGACACACTGGCATATTGCACCTGTCAGAAATAGTCTATTTTGTCGTCAATACTGTTGACGGTGTCCTTTATCAGTAGGCTTTATATTTATGCTCAACATGAAGTAAAGATATTGTTGTCGTGAAGACAAGAGCCTGGTCTGTCCTCTATGTCACCTACTGCAGCAGCAGCGCACCAGCGCCGCGTCAGGCACGATTCTGGTGTGTGAAGACACAGAAAACATGAAGCAACTGACACGCAGCAGAAACGCACACTCACGCCACGCAGCCAGTGTGTCACCGGCCTTGAATCAGCTGCGGGGCATGATTTGCGCTGAACGCGGAGACTTCCGCCACTTAATATGTTCCTTTGGAAACACGAAAATGTACCTATGTTCCGCAAACAAAATATTGCATTCGGTCATTCGGTACACACGTGCACCGTACCGAAAGCCCTGTACCGAAACAGTCCGGTACAAATACACGTACCGTTACACCCCTAGTAAATAATATAAATGTAACAAATAAAGATTAACAAATGTAAAAACAATGCTGTTCTTTCAATTTAATCCCCCTAAAAAAAACAGAAAAATATTCTCAGCTCTTTTCAACATTAATAATAATAATAATAATAATAATAATAAATGTTTTTTGTAGAAAATAAGATTTGTTTCTGAAGGATTGTGTGACTGGAGTAATGAGGCCAAAAAATTAGTTTGAAAGTCAGCTTTGATTTTTCCTAATAAACTGTTTAACTGCTCCTCCAAGTGGATATTAAATTATGTTGTGGGATAATTAAATATATTCTTAATAAACTACAAACATAAAATTATATACATTTATTTTGTTCTCACATTCTTTCTTGTAACTCCTCCCTCACAGTGGCACAGCTGACTGAGAGGCTCATTATCAGCTCATTATGCAGGCCTTTGTCTTCTCAGGTGTAAATCACAATGATATTCATGATAGTTGACGCCTACTCGCATATGACTTTTACCAACAAAAAGTGTCTTAGGAAATTTAAATCAATATATTGTTTTCTGTGAGTGAGTAAACAAGATGATTTTCACATAATTTAGAAAGAAAAATTCTAGGCTACAAGCTCCAGTTCTCAAAAATCCCGGGATCCAATGTTCTGTATGTGTTTTATGGCCTTATTCAAGTGATTTAACATTTTTAGTTTTTCACTAACCAAGCATAACATTTTTTTTCTCAAAAATACAATCATGTACATGCATGCATTTCACATATTATTATAGCCCAGTAATGTGCTGATTACAGTGAGATTAGACTTTACCCATTTAGATTTTTATAAGAAACTGAAAAAAAAGCACAAATGTCAGAGCATGACAAAACTTCTCCAGGCCCCAAAAATACCCTTAGACTCCAGAAGGTTAAGCATTGCTGGGCTAGAATACATAATTTGGATTTTTTTCTGTCATTTAAATGTACAAATCACAGCACATTTGAAGGACTAAAGGAAAACGTGTGGGTTTTTTTTTCCAATCTGCAGAGAAAATAAGCAGCTCAAGGTCACAGTCAAGTTAACACGCAATCACCCTTAAGCAGGAGACAGTCATTTAATCTTAATTTGGAAAGGACAAAGGGAATATCCTTTATGAATTTAAATATCTTCATTCCTTCAACCCATTGTTTGAATTACACTGTCTACACCCTGGAAGCAGCCAATGTCATGACAGCTTGATATAGTATACACTAGAAGCTGCACATCACCATAGAATGCTTACTAAAAAAGTTAATGAAGTCAGTTTACATTTTGCATTTTTTATTTTTAACAAATCTAGTTCTATTTTATTGAGTACTATAAAAGTAAAATAACTTCCCTCTTCTTAGGGTGGAATAATATCTTGACAAGGTCAGAATCAAGGACATGTTTCAGCGCTGAGTCAGGTGGAGATGTGGGCCTGTTCCCAATGACGGCTCAAATACAATCAGTACAAATTAGGACAGGGCAATAAAACAACAATAATTATCATGATATAATTTCCCTTGACAAAACGATAACAAGAGTTCGATAAATGTTCGATATAATGTTTGCGCTCCAAAAGCGGCACAGTACCACAAGGACCATTTATTTGCTAACTGCAGCATGGTATTGTGGCATAAACATGGGCTTTTAATATTTAATTGCATTGTATTATTAATGTAGACGTATTAATTGCACTAAAAGAGTTGTGGAATATAATTATTGCATTTTTGTGATTAAGCTATATCATTTTTGCATTTATACTAAATGTATTTAGACTACTGTTTTTCATTAAAATATCTAGAAACCATATACCGTATTTTCCGGACTGTAAGTCGACTTTTTTTCATAGTTTGGCTGGTCCTGCGACTTATAGTCAGGTGCGACTTATCAAAATTAATTTGACATGAACCAAGAGAAATGAACCAAGAGAAAACATTACCGTCTACAGCCAAAGGCCAACTTCTGAACATTTTTTTTAAATTTCCCCCCATTTTGCCAATTTTTTTTTTTTCACCATTGCATAAATTAAATAGCCAAAAAGTTATTTAACAATATTTACTTAACACTGAACATTTGTAACATTCTAGCAAACATCATACAAATAAAACACAATTTAACTTAAAACAAAAAGTTTGAAAAATAATATTTTTGGACATTTTTGAGACCCCTTTCTTGAATTAGGCATGCATTTTTTACTGTACAAACATATGCAGCCTTGCTGATCAGAAGAGACTTCTTTTAAAACATTACAGATCCCAGTCTGAACACTATGTGTAAATGCTATAATACATTTATTAATAGAGCTGTTGTAATTATTATTATCCTTATTACTGTCATTATTTTGTTAGACAGAACAATGGTAAAATTACAATAATAACATTTATTAATGTTAATGCAGTTCTTGCTTTTTCTTAGCTTTTATTTTAGCAGAAACCTGCAGAAAGACCTCAGTCTCAGCGTTTCTTTTTTGTTGACAACAGTAGATTTATAAATGATTCTTGTTACAAATTTGGGGAAGCGTTTGTTGCACGTATTGTACCGTCACATGCCTTGTAAAAATTCATACATATTTCTAAGCAACTAACAAACAACACTATTTTAGTGCAGATTTTCCTCATGCTTTGGACTTTGAACCCTAGAGCTGTGAGCTCATGCAGCACTGTTTGTGTACATGCAATTTAGTGTGTGTATTAGAAAACAAAACTCTCTGCAGTTTATTTTATTGTTTAAGGGCATTTCACGATTTCAGTCATCATACAGTAACCACAAACAACTACCCCTTCCACTTCTCATCGAAGACAAGCGATGCAGTACTAAACGGTCTCTTGCTCTCTGTGCTTGTAATGATTTTTGCATCTTTCTCAGACACATTTAAATGCTTCCACACTGAATTAGTTCGCACCGCTATTTGATCGCGTCATGTCATTGTTTGCTACAATTTATTCAGCCTTTTTGCTTAGTCTTTTAAAACCAATTAACAGTCTGGTTTCTACAAATTTTAACTTAAGAGCAAAAATCTGCCTTTAAACTTGAAAGAAATAGAGATTAGAAATTTGTGATGATTATCAATATTGACTTAAATGAAAAAACACATTCACCTTGCAGACTAGGTTGAATGTCTTCCCCTCAACAAGGAGAAAATAAGAGTGATTTGATCCTTTCAAAAAAGGCCTATGATTAAGTGTCTGTAAAAGTACATTTGACAAGAAAGGAAACTGTGACATGCACTTACTGAGCAAAAGGCAAATTATGGCCAGCGTGAATGTACAACAAAATTTTCCAGATGGAAAATCAGTTTATATACCAAAGAGAAAAGCTGGATTAAAAACATTTTGGAGGACAAAGTGAGATATTAGGATGAGTTTGTTGGGCCACAAGACAAACATTGATTTAGTTATGTGCCTTCAAATTGACAAATTCGAAACACACAACACCTTTACTTCAGAAAGCACTGATGATTATTTGTCAAACTGATCATGCAATCAAACAGAACTTAAATAGAAAACTGCAATAGAGTTGGAATACACTTTAAATGAATATAAAGTTACTTTCAACCTCCCTGATCTAAGAATACTAAACAGTCATCACTAGAGCTGTGCAATTAAACAGTCAAATACATGCAAAAATGCTGCGCATGGTGATTATTCATGTATACCTTCGTCGGTCATGTAATAAATGAACGTAAAGAGTTAACAGTAATTTGGATCCGTGTGGCTCTTAAAGTGACAGTGGGCAATGTTTATTTTACGTTTGATTATTCATTTCTGTAGGCTGTACCACCCCACATGAACCTTTTCATATAAACTGCGAGACGTAAAAAAATAGAACCAAACAAAAACTGAAATGAGACATTAATAATTAGTATAGTGAATAATTAAATAATCATACTGCTTGAGACTTTCATAAAAAAAACATTATAGCACAGTTTGTTTAATTTGTATCTTTTTATTCTATTGTATTTGTCCTTTGCTTTTTTATTATGGACAGTTTAATTATTTTCAATATTTTTGAGGACTTTTTGTTTGTTTGTTTGAAATTCTGCTGGTCTCTACAATGTAGATGTCATAGCAACCTTATTTACAGGAAATGAATATCTGATATTTATCACTATCTTTAAATAAATCACTTATATAACGTTTTGGTCATATGGCCCCCTCATAATAGTGTTAAATAATCGTGGTTACAATATTGACCAAAATAATCAGGATTATGATTTCTTTGTATAATGTTTGTCAAACAGGACCTTATTTCACAATTGAAGAAGAAAAATGAACAAATGAGAGAAAAGAGAATATATACTGTTAAGGGTTTTAGGGATTATATGAAGCCATGCCTGGATGCTTTTATTATCCCAAAATACTAGCTAATTAAATAGGTGTTCTGCTTAATAGCCCTGACCATAATATGTTTTTCAGGACGACTGGAATGTTTTATTGATCAATCAGCACCTAGGACAGGAACTACTCACTCTATACTTCACTGCACAAAGCCACTGCTGATTTGCACGCTTTTGGATTCCCCACTGTAGTACAGCACTCCACAACAAAAGGATGTATCCCTTCAATTGCACAGAATCCGGAGTAAATTAGGGGCACTGGGATTCAACTGAGTGAGCATAATCAATTATTGTGTACAAGAACAGGATGGCGACATTTTACCAATCACTGATGGCTGCTGAAAATAGCCATCATTCCAAGTTATCACTTCAAGATTCAGAAGTCTATAGAGCTCACTCAAGTGTTCATGAAAAAAAAATTACACAGATAAAGAGGATAGAGTGTAAAGCACCACTTTATTGTATGTTATGATACCAGCTCTGCCAGGCTCTATGACTTTGGAGTTGGAACAAAATTACAGTGGATATTTCATTATGACAAGGGGAAAAATAAGAAGAGGCTGTCAAGCATTCACTGTGGACTGCAGCTCATCAAAAAAAGAAAAAAAATTCATAGAGCAGAAAACATCTGAGCACTAATTCAGCACAATTTATTGCTATTTGCCATTATCAAGATCATTTTAGCTTGAGCACTGCAACAAGAGAAAACACTTCACGATAAAGTTTAATTTGTTGTCGTTGGTTAACAACATTAGTTAACATTAACTAGCAATGGACAAAAGTATTTACATAAGGGATAAAGTACATCCAGCTGAGATAACAACCGGCTGGATGTAAATTATCCAGTTTATTACACGGCTAAAAAGATTAGTTTTTACTATATATTTTGAAGTTAATGCTGAAGTCTTCCATTGTAACATGCGGTGGTTAAGTGTTTTCAGTCACAAGATGGCTCCAGACAGTCAACGATAGCCGAGTGACTCGTTAAGCATATAATTAGTACTGGTCAAGGTAACTCGTAGTACCCGGATGAGCATATCATAAAAAAAGAAACTCAAGCTCACTGAAGACAAGTAAATAGTCAGTGATTAAAAAGAATAAGAAACCAATTACAAGTTACTAATCAAATGTATAAAAACACTGCATATTCTTCACTGTGTGAATTAAATATATATTTTTCATTAAAGTTATAAAAGTGATATAGTCAATAGCAGTGAGAGACTTTTTTGTTGTTTGATTAACATGAATGATAGACAGCAGGAATATTAGACTGCTGTCACTTTAAGAGCTGCCCAGATCCAATATACTTTCAAATTTTTCTCAGCTGTTTGCTTTCACTTAAGAACTAAATAACGGTTTATAAGGATACTTGCAAAGACATTTTGACACATACTGGTGTGTATTTAAACGTTCAAGGCATGTAAGGCAGCCAAATTATGTCAGTTTAATCCCACACTCTATGAGCACCATCTTCATATGTGCACCCCTCTCTGGTAGCACTCCGAAACATTATTAGTTCATGTTAGGTAATTGTGTCAGTTAAAATCTAAAGTAATGTTAAATTATGGGTTGTTTGACATTAACCATAACTTTTTTCACTGTAAATTATACAATGACTTTTAATTTCCAAAAACTAATTTTAACAATATGTAAATCACAGTTATTCAGAGCTTATAGTACAGAAACATAAGTGTTAACCAATTAACAGCTTTTTACTGTAGCATATTTACAGTCTTTTACTGTTAAATTCACAACCATTTTTTTAAACAGCTGGTGCAGACAAGTTTAAGTGGACAAGTTTATTTATAGTTGCCTATATAGCTGTTGTTAAGACTGTTTAATGTTTTTGCTATGGCTAATTTTTTTGAACAAAAAAAGAATGTTACTTCTACACGACAAAACAAAGCTGTTAAATACATATGCAACAAGAACAAATGACAAGGCACAGTGGAAGTCACTTAGCATCCTCAAAGGGATGAAATGGCACTACAATAACCTTCAACACAGATCTGAGCTGTCGTTTAAATGCTCTACAACACATCTAAGACTTCAACGGTCCATAATAGAAACTGTCAGTCACAGAGTGATGCCACAGATCTGCAGCAGCCGACAGCAATGGTCTAAGACCCACGAGGATACGAGCGATGAATGAAAATAATGGAATCATCAGTGGTTTGCACTCCGTCTCTCTCACACACAGACAGTCGTCTCCCAACATGAAATAGGCAGAGTGACAGACTGCAAAGAGTGTGGCACAAATCCTTTAAGTGCCACGCCTCCATTGCTCAAACACGCATTTTATCTACTCGTATTTAAATTTTATAAATTTTATAAGACGTCAGGTCAGCTCTAGGCCTGCCCGGGTGCCAAATCACACACAGCTAAATTAATTACTGTAAAAAGTAGTAAATGTTTTTTCCCCCTCAAAAGCACACACAAATAAATGATTTACCAGTTGTCTTTATATATATATATATATATATATATATATATATATATATATATATATATATATATATATATATATATATATATATACACCTTTTATGGTAAAGCAGTAAAAGGGCATTTGCGTGCCATAAGGCTTTGTATTTGGATGGGATATAATGTGGGCAAAAGCTTCTAAACTGTGAATAATAAGGTACTGTTTTAAGTTTTTCGCTAAAGTGATCAATTCAGAAAATATTATTAACATTTACAGCCAAACACCCTGATCACATACAAAAAAAAAAAAAGTGACAAACACTAAAAGCCATTTGACTACCTAGATAATCACTGTTTAACCCTCTGAAGCTATGCCCATATGAAAGTCTTTTTTTTTACCAAAACAATAACAGACTATTGTGTTTTATCATTAATCATAGCACAAAAATATCCCAGTGGACAAATTGAGTTTTATTGTATGGACCAAAAAAAAAAAAAAAGAAAGGAATTTTTCAAAATCTTTCACGTTTCACAAAAGTCAGTCAATCATTTAGATTTGGAACAACAAGAGGGTGAGTAAAGCCAGGTTTCCACCGCTGGAACTTTGTGCTGGTACTCTGTGTGTTTCCATCAGGATCTAAATAAAGTTCTGGGTAAAAAAAAAAAAAAACAGTCCCTGTTTGCGATTTAGTACTTTTTTAAAGGGCTAGGGGGGTCTTGATTGTCTTTTGGTTGGAGGGGTAGGGCCAGACAGTCCTTCAAATGAAGATTGTTCGGTACCACAGTTCAAACGAAGGGGTATGAATTATCTCGGCAACATGGATGCCTGAGCGAACAAAGAGACACATAAATGTAAGCTTTTTTGGCATTAATAAAGATTTTAATGAAAAGTGATCATTTGTTTTGTTACATTCAATTGTGATATTAATTGTTCTTGACTCGTGAACGAGTCAGTCTTTTGTTCATTATCTGGCTCGGCTCGGTGTTCATCTTCAGTTCTCTCTTCACAGCAGTTCAGTCAGTGTACTGTTTGAGTGCATGCATTACTCCGGGATATTGGTTTGTTTTAACTCAGAGGGAGTGTCAGCCACGTTAAACAAAGTTAACAGCTTAAGTCATTTGTGGATTAATGCTTATTGGAGATGCGAACCGTTTCAAGCGATTCGGTTCGATTTGGTGAACTGGTTCAACCAGTTCACTAAGAAGAACCGGTTTAATCGAATGATTCGTTCACGAACCGGATATCACTACACTGCAGTGAACGTGCTCACAACCATGCTGAATAAAGTTGTAGATTTTGTTATTTTTGGACCAAAATGTATTTTAGATGATTCAAAATATTCTAACTGACCCTCTGATGCCACATAGACTACTTTGATGATGTTTTTATTACCTTTCTGGACATGGACAGTATGCAGTACATACATTTTCAATGGAGGGACAGAAGGCTCTGAGACTAAATCTAAAATATCTTAAACTGTGTTCCGAAGATGAACGGAGGTCTTACGGGTTTTGGAACGACATGAGGGTGAGTTATTAATGACATAATTTTCATTTTTGGGTGAACTATCCCTTTAAATATACAGTGAGGAAAATTGTAGTAGCCAAGGCAAGCTGACTTATGTTATCCATTACGCTGCTGTCTGCAGAATTACCGGACTTGCATTGTCCTGTCCATGGGGGTACACACTCCCGGATTGAATTCGCAAAGTCTGAACTACCGAGGAGGCATATCTGAAATTTGCGCACTTGGTATTGAGAAACACGCACAAACCTATGTCACCAGACTATTTGCCTAATCTTCACAGTACTTCAGACCACTGTGGAAACGCAGAAAGCAATAGTTCTGGGGGGAAAAAGTTCCTGGTACAATTGTTCCGGGTAATTTCGGTGGAAACGCGGGTTAAATGTCAGAATTTTCCTTACTGTGAACTGTTCCTTTAAGCAAAAGAGTAAAATTGAGTGCAGCAAGCTTCCTCTGAAATGGACAAACTGTCTCAATCTTTATGCAATTAAAATTGCCTCAGCAAAAATGTACCTCATCCATCTCTCTGAAAAGCCAGGGATGTGATTTTAACATCTAAATGATTAAGGACCAGGTAGAGGGGGAACCATCTGACAGCCCATGTGTGACAGATTTGCGTTTTTATGGAGAGCTGTAAATTTAGCAAAAGCCTCAGGGACAGTAAAGTGCTCCCCTGATGCACTGCATGTGGTGTGATTTGCTTTAATTACGCATTCGAATAAGGATACAATGGAATAGACAGTCAGTTTTGCGTTTTTCCCATCTGAAGTAAATGAGAAAATATGCATTCAAAGTGATCTGGCTTTTTAAATATTTTTTAAAGGAGCTGCAGGAACTCTTGTCTCTTGAGCTTAATTAGCATTAGTAAATATTTGGGGAAACCAGACAGAACAGGTTAGCAAGGAACCATTAAGGCTCAGCTTTTACAAGCAGGTGTCCCTACACAGAATTTCCCGAACAAAAAATTGCTGCAGAAAAATTCAAATGGTAATGATCTGTTCTTACTGTTCAAATGTTAGCACTATTTATGAAAAATTATTCTGGGATGGGAAGATAAAAATAACAATAAAAAAAACACTCTGTTAGGTGAAAGAACAAGAAAAGGAACAATAGAAACAGGGCTCAGTTCGAGATAAGAAACAGAAGGGAGTTGTCATGAAACAAGACCAGGTGTCAATCTTGCTGAAAGCTCATGGCAAAGAGGAAAACGTGAGGAAGGGAAGAGACAGAGAGAGGTGTGGGTGGGTGTGTGTGGGTCTCCTGTTCCATCTCCCCTCCGTAAGGCCTTGAAGAGTTCACATCTGTCTTTTCAGAGATTCTTAAGATGTTTGCCTTCAAGTTTAGAAGTCAAAAGCTTAACACGTCAAACCATATTACTGAAAGCTCGCCTTGTGTACAATCACCTATACAACAACAGTCTGGGGGGGTGGACTTAAATGTATTATTGATGAAATGCAGCGGAAAAGCTCAGAACAGACACATCATGTAAAGTAGTCATGAGAGGGTGGAATAATTAAATACGTGCTTGAACCACAGCACTCAAAAACATGAGCTTGTGCACGGTAAAGTGAAGAGGCTTGTTTGTTTAGCAGTACTCTGCATTGTTAATCATCTGGCTAATCAGTCTGGGCTGGCTTGGACTTTTAAGTCGAAATCAGATTGACTGCCTGAGTTTGGCGTTACAACACAAAATGGGGCACATGGTTTAAAGTCCTACGTAACAATTACACATCTTTTCCAGGCTAAAAAAGGCCTGATCAATCTCTGTGCTAATCGGCAATTAATTACCATCTATTTTTGAACAGCCTGAAAACTGCTTTTGAAAACCTGAGCCAAAAAAAAGGATTGCAGCAGTCCATTATAATTCAGTCCATGTCTTTGGTTTTCCGCCTGCATGCTCCATTTCTGCTCAAAGATAATGAAACCTGTAAAATTCAGGTCGCACAACAGTGATTAAAATGTTAGCATTCATCATAAGATTACATCAATTATTAATAGAGGTTAGATTATTTTGTGGTGCTGCTCCAAAAAGTTACTTAAATGTGTGACTGAGGCAAGAATCAAAGCAAGGATATTAAACAAACATGAGATGACAGAAGAAAAAAAAGAAGAAGAAGAAAAAAAGACAATTTATGGCAATTCAAGTGCTATAAAGTCAGAAACCTTAATGCATTAAGCGCTTAGCTTGGTCAACATTATGCCTACATGAGCTACATTATGCCATTTTATTAAAATTTCATAAACATTCATAACCAGAGCCACTGCCAGAGGCTTGAACTACAGAACTTGGGCTTCACATTAACCTCTCGAGACCTCTCATTTAATTTATAGAATAATAAAGTCTGTTTTACACAGCTGATTTGTGGGAGGCTGTCGAAATACGCATGCAATCAACCCTCTCATCTGAAGAAAGACATTTGTAGGAATTTGACTAGAATGTATAGTGATTACTGCCTTAAGCAGGAAAAAAATGATGACATAGTCTTCAATTCTATTATGCTGCTATATAATTTTGCTTCAATAAATTAAAAAGCACAAAGTTCCAGCTGGGAGTTTCATTTTGCGGTTTGAAAAATGTAAAAGGGAGAGAAAAGGACCCACTGCTATGCTAGCTAGTTAAAGAGAGAGAGAGGCTAAAAGAGCAAAACTCCTCCAATAGCACAGTCTCAGCTGTGCCTGAGAGCCCATATGCTGTCTGACCAATATTTCCATCTCTCAAACGAAGTCACTTCAAACAAGGCAGTTCAATTGTTCAAGGACGAATTGTGTTGTGTTGAATTTGGGACACAAATTTAATCTCCGTTTTATTGTGGGCCTTCAGAGTTCATTTAACAACACAGTCAGAGCATCAATTGAATATAATATAAGACTAGTTATTCATTACAACAAAGGGAGGAGGAGCTGAACCTGTCTAACTCAAAATCGAAATTCCAGCTTATTGCACCAAATACCTTCCACCATTTAGCCAAGGATAAAAGAATAAGAAAGATTGAGGGAGAGAAATCTCTTAACTACCCAGTAAGGAAATCCCGAAAAGACTATAACAAAAAGATGTTAAGACTTTTCCTGCACCTTAGGATTTCAAAGATTAAACAAACATTTTAACCCATCCACAAACAAATTGTTATATCACCCTCTCTCAGAAACAGAGAAAAAAGCTGGCTGTCTATACAACATAACTCTAAAGTTGAAAGAAAGAGGAAAATAGATGCAGTTAATAATACATTTTGAATAAAATTAACATTGCTTTTATTCTGCAAAAATGCATTACATTTATCAAAGGAGACAGCAAAGACCTAAAAAAAAAAAGATTTATATTTTGACCTGTCTATTTAACAAAGAATCTTCATGATTTCCAAATGTAAATAAATAATGAGCAAGCACAGCTATTTTCAACATTGATAAGAAATGTTTCTTGCATATTAGCATATAAGAAAGATTTTACTAAAGACTGGTGTAATGGCTGCTGAAAATGTTTCCAATAGATAATATTATAATCAATAAAATGTCATAATATTGCTGTTTTACTGTATTTTTTATCAAATAAATGCATCCTTGGTCAGCAAGAGACTTCTTTAACAAAATTGTTTAAATCTTAACCTCAAACTTTTTTTTTTACAGCAGGTTATTTAGCAGGCCTACAAAGGCAGCATTGCAAACACAGTCCACATTTTACATTTAGTATCATGTGGATAGCTTTGTAACATGCTAAAACTAAACTCGAGTCATCTGCTGCCTATGTAAGCAATAGCTCACTAAGTTTTGCAAGAACGCTTGTAAAAGGTAATGCAAGGTAAAGTGCCGGCCAAAGCATCCAGAGACTCCCCAGGAGGCTTCGGTCCAGAAGAATTTGAAGAAAGGTGGACATATCATCTCCCTCATCTGTTTCTCCTGTCTGAATGAGTGAGCAGTCAAAGCAATGTCAGGTCAGCTGTGCTTGAGGGCCGAGGTGCAGTGTTTTGTGTGTTGGGGCAGACACGCTGCAAAGGCCTAGTCAAGTAGAAAACATGTTTTGAAACGACCCGGACATTGCTTGGATGAACCTGTGGCTAAAATTAAAAGGCAGCACCAAGGATGAGCAAAAGAGTCATCACAGAAATGTACATCTCATGGATGGCGCTCATCTGTATTCAAACGATGACTCTTATTTATCTGTATTGGGACATATGGGACTGCTCCATACAATTTATCTGTGCAGGGACATAAAAAAGGTCTACACATAAGCTGTTTCTATAAAAGGTCCTGTCCAATTATATTAACATTTCTCATGCAGTCATGGTAGCAAGGCTAATTTTGGATGACATGGCAAGCTTATTACACAGATAGCTGCATATTAGTGATTACTATCACTGCTGGAATCAATCTGGTATGATTTTTCCATTCCAGACATGAGCACTCTTCACGAGGATCACTTGAAATGGCACTGGAAATCGAATGTGTAATTTGACTTTTATTGAATGCTTGTGCCTTATCCATGCCAAACCCCTTGCTAGATGCTCTCACACCACGGCATTAAAAATGGACGGCAATGACAGAGGGGCTTGTTCACGATCCTGGTCTGGAGTTACACAGAATCAGCAATGAGCCATCTGGAGCGTGTCAGCTCAGGTTGCCGAGAACATTGCTGTGTTTCCAGACAGAGCTGAGGACCTACTGCTTCGTGATGTTTTGTAAGACTGACATAAATAATCACTGACACCTGCGAGACATAGCCTCCCCGAACATCATCATCAGCGGTTTGTGGCACACCACAACTCCGGCTGCCCACACACCACTATTAACGTGTGACAGAAAAATTATGTTACAGTGTGCTAGAGGCGTAGAACTTATTTGAACTTTGAGTTGGGCCATCAAGCAGGAAAAACTTAATACCAACTATGAGGAGTTTAGCTAGGGCTGTGTGATTTGAGAGAGAGAGTACTATGAAACAATTATTATTCAGGGTTTCCCATACATTGATTTATTTGGGATTTATAGATTGTTATAGATGATAGACAAATAGATTTTCAAAAATGCTTTGACTTTGTTGAATAAACATGAGCTCTGCACGTTTCAAAAAAAGTAAACATGGCACGGCAGTTATTATATAAATGTATTAGGGCTGCATGATAAATCACATGCGTTTATCATGCGCATCTCATCAGTAAAGCCGGTTCTGTGATTAGTAGCAAATTTCCACTATATGCTTACAAATGGCTCTGTGTACTAAATGCCGCTTCATCTGAAAGCACATACTGGAGATTTACTATAAATCACAGAACTGGCTTTACTGACGAGATGCGGATGATGAACTTATGCAATTTATCGTGCAGCCCTAAAACACATCTTCATTGAAGGGAACCGATTGTCTTGAGAAAAGTTTTGATGTCATTTTCATTTAATCTTTCCAAAATGCCTGATAAAGTAGCGTTCATGAGCACAGCGCTGCTTTGATCACAGCCGTTACTGGGGAAACCGCTATTTCTGCCACTCCAAAAGTACCTCCTGCTGGCAAAGAATTAATTTGCACTTTCAATAAGCCGTCTGCCATTTTTTTTTTACATTATATACATTTCCTCCAGGGGAGTGTAAGTCTACGTGAAGCACTGTTGTTATTATTATTATTAATTATAATTATTACTAGATATAAAAGTTACTTAAAAAAAGACAACCAAGCCATTCTGAGATGTTGCAATCACCAGTGCATAATAATCTGCTCATGCATTCAAACACATTGCCATGCTTCACTCTGAAATGGGCAGATTTTTTTAGTTCACTTTTATTTCAATTTATCACGCAGCTTTAGGAGCAGCCCTCATTACACATCTAGAAAGCAATAGATTTGCAGTTATTTCCAACAAACAGATGGAATGTAGCACCATGGCAGCCAAAAACAACAAATCTGATTTGCTGCTCGGAAACAGAAAGGCTACTTCATTTGGAAATGAGATGATGATAAGGAAAAGAGGTTGGTTAAAACAAAGATCTGCCATGTAGAGAAATGTACAGGGGGAGAAAAAAAAGAGTGTTGGAAATCAGAGGAATAAATCAGCCTGTGAAAATGAGGTAGGGTTTTAAACCGATGATTGCATTTATTTATCAATTCTATCACTCCACACCAGCTTGGCCTAAAAGTGGGCAATTTTCTCTCAGTGTGGACCAAATACAGCCAAATGTGTCGGAGAACTTACAAGCTCTTCAATTACCCACCGGACTACAAGCGTATCATATCACCCACCGCGCTGCATGCCACAGGGGTGTAAAACATCTGCTTTCAAACAATATTTCTTTAAACTACCCAACATTTTCTTTAAAAAATACTGTCTAAGATAATAAATGGAGAAGCAAACGGAAAAATAAATGAAATTAAAAGACAAAAAAAAAGTAAGCAAATATTGTTGAGCAAACAAAGGGAAATATTTTAAAACAACAGCAATCAAACAATTCAATGCACCGATCAGCATCCCAGGAGGGGGCTTGTGTGTACTGATCCCCTCTCTTCAAAAGCCAGACAAATTGTGATGAGACTGGAGATCTTTATACAACATCACCCAGCGAACGTGATATGTGCACTGTCCCTGAAATAAAACTCCCCTCTCCTTCCCTGCAGGAGAGTATCTGTCTCCGGTAGCAGGTGGGTACTTGGCATCATCATTCAGGGATGTGAGACTGTGGAAGGGGAAAAGCAGAACACGAGAAGGAAAAATAGTATTTGACATGCACCTACATTGCCCATGTACTCAGAGAGCAGATCCTGCAGCGCCTGTCGCACAGAGTTGCATTCAGCCACGATGCGCTCACGCCGGTCGTCACGAGTGCAGGACGAATCGGCCATGAGGGCTGCGCCACTTATGATGCTCTCAAGACGCTCTTCGAGAGAAGGCCGGAACCTCTCCTCACTAAAACTCAGCGGGTCCACGATAATCTGCTTCTGCAGGGGGAGAAAAAGAGAGAGAATAAAGCATATGATGATTAAAAGAAGAAAGAACACCACATGAATATTAAGATTTATGATTTCACATTGCAAATATCCAAATTCACAAGAGTTTGACAGTTAAACGGCAGTCATTATTGGCTGTGCGGCCTGAACAGGATTTTGAAATCTATCTCCCTTCACGCCGAGGCACAAGCTGTGATATTCATTAACTGGACGAATCAATAATTCACAAGATCTGAGTTGATGGTCTGGGGCTCCTGATGCAATTTCAGGCCTATGGGTTTTGCTCAATCAGAGGCTGCATTCGCTTGCCTGTGCACTTTGTCTGCCTTTTAAATCAACTCTATGTAACAGACAGCATCTTAAAAGCCATTTGTACTGTCTTCTGGGGACGAACGGGACAAAAATCAAGCTTAACTGCACATTATGCAAGATCACAGATTCGTGCACATCTTGCATGGGGTTTTCAACAGAGATAACTGCTTTGGTAAACACTGCAGTTAGTATGAGAGTATCTTTAAGGCTACTAACCCTAAACGGCATAGCAATCAGATTTTGGCCTAGGGCAACAAAATTCAGTTGTGCATATAAAACAATGCTATTGTTCCTCCTTGAGCCAGGATGACATTTTAGATGTCCCCACGTGTCCTCTGCTGGGTACATTCACTTGGGGACATCACACTCCCTTTCTCAAAGAATAAACTTGACAACATCTGGTACAATTAAAGCAATGAGAAGAATCACAAACGTTCCAAATAAGCGATAGCTGCCTAGAAAGAAATGAAAATAAGCAGAACAATGGCAGGCAGAATCTATCTTGAAAACAATGCGACAAGCCCCTCCATCTGATGTCATACGCATGGTAAAATATTAAACAATTCAGTTGTTAGAAACTGAATTTATTAGCCTCATCTCATCTGACCCCCTTTACTTGCGTGTCACGTTGGCATGGCAACAAGCCTCTCTCTCTGACTCACTGCAAAGTTGCTCCAGCTTCAAATTAAGCAGCAGGCAGAAATAAAAAAATAAAAAAATGTGCATGAGTGCTGAAGTTTCTGCACAGTCACCAGGAAATTACAAATGCACGTGATCTGAGGTACCAACATTCCCAATCTCATTCTAGCACCCCCCCTCCCCCTCCCCCCCCCCACACACACACACACACACTTTTTTTCTGTCAGTTTAACAGATACCATCTGTTTGGGAAGAGGGCTGCCTCCCCTTTGTGAGGATGTCTGGCCTCCTGAAACAGCTACTACTAAGAATAGAACCGCTACATCTCCAGCATGAGGATTTTTAACATACAAATATAAAGTCCAATGTTTTAATGAAAAAAACATAACATTGCCCATAGAGTCACCCAAACTATACATGGATGCAAATATTTTCTGATGACTGCTTTAGTTTTAACCAGGGCTCAGAACCCTTTGTGTTGCATCAAGAGCAATACAGATCCCAATAGCCAAGATTAAGTAGAGCAATGCTGGTTTTACAACACCTGTGGGAAACAAGACTTGGTGATGCTTCAAGATGATGTTTTCATTCTGTTACTTACAAGGGCAATTCTAAATAAATAAATCATGCTATTTACCGTAACATGATTATGAAGGGACTATATAACCAAAACTTTATATTAGATTATTTCCTGTAAATGAAGTTAAGCTATGACATCTACATGTAGAGAGCAGCAGAATTTCAAACAAACAAACAAAAAGTCCTCAAAAATATTGACTATAATTAAACTGTCAGTAATAAAAAAGCAAAGGATAAATACAATAAAATAAAGAAACAAATGAACCAAACTGTGATTTAATGTTTACAGCAGTTTACAGCCTACTACAGAAATGAATAAATGTAAAATAAAACAGCATAGTCTTTCACTGTAAGAATTAAACTTTTTTGTTTTTATAAAAGCAATAAAAGTCCTTCACTCAAGAGCAGTGTGTGATTTTGAATTTGTCTTTTGTTTGATTAATATTAAGCACATAGTCGCAGCAGAAAAAATAGCCTACTGTCACAAGAGTCAGAAGTATCCAATTTACCTTTACACATCTATTTTCATTCTCAACTCTTTACATTTATTTATTACATGACTGATGAAGGTATACATGAATAATCACTAAGTGCCACATTTTGATACATTTTTGCATGTATTTGATCGTTTAGCCACATTCATTGAGCCAAAAGATGGTTTTACATGTCTCTCTGTTCTGTTCCGTCTCGGAGCGCATATATGATCATGATTTGTCTGATTTGCACGTGAAAGTGGCCTTTTATGGAGAAAAAAAATGCAGCGCTGGAAAAAGGGGCAGAGTGAGGCACAATAATCGTTTTATCTCGATTAGTGTACTTTAATCGTTGGAGGCCGAAATCGAAACTTTTTCGATTAATTGCACAGCCCTAGTAGTATGGTGGTAATAATTCAGCGGTCCATAGAATGAGCTCTATACAGCATTAAGATTCCTTAGAAAAGCAGCATACAAGGTTAAGAGTAAAAACCGGGCCAATCACATAGTACAGCACAATCAATATAATGGAGTTCTGAGGGTACCGATAATTCTAGCAGCCACAGGTACTGATAGAGCTGCAGGCTGCTACAAATCTCAATGTTCTTTGTGTTGAGTATTGATTGGCTGAGAAAAAAAAAAAAAAAAAAGTCAGGACACTTTCTTCACTTGCAATTACGATTGTTGCAATAATCTATACATCGACCTATTGCACAATATATGTACACATCCTCAATATATTTTGGTGACGTAATATATTGTGCATTATTCTCACATAAAAATGTCACGATGTTTTTTGCATTACACTTTTGCAGCTTATCGTACATAATGTGGGGTAGTCTGTGTCAGATAAAATAAAAAAAATGCTTCTACAGACGAAATTTCATGTGGAGATCGGGCCTTGCTTAGGTATCTGTGCCTTTGTACACATGGACATCTGACTGATAAGTAGAGATTGTGTTTTTCAGCAATACAGTGCACCCTTAATTTACAGAGAAAGGTTGATCAGGGAAAAATCTGTAGATGAAAACATTTGTGAATTCTTATTTTTTCTACTTAATCCTTCGCACTTTTTATTAGAAAATGTTTATTTACCATTTATTCAAGTTTTTAAGTTTTTAAGGTATCTAATATCTAAGACTTAATTTTCATGTTCTAAATATTAAGAATCAAATGTTTGTCGTCATTTGAAAGTGTGTAGGCCTTCTTGCATTATTATGCTGTTATGATATACAGTATATTCAGTGGCATAACATGGTCTTAAAACGACAATAATGTAGTTTATCAAATTTTTTCTGGGGCAATATAAATCGCACAACAAAAAGTCCCCACAAATGCATAATTTTGAAAACTCTTAATTCACTTTAAATAACTCAGATTAATCGCCTCTTGCATATACCCAATCTGATGAACCATACGCAATGATAAAAAAAAAAATCTATAACATTAATTTTATTGTGTTATATTGTGTTTAACAGTCCTGTGGTGTGGCTACACATTAATATAGATCGGTGGAACAGAAAGAAACTGACTCATGCTATTACACCTACAGCTCTGTAGATGACTAATGAATTCTGCATTAATCTATCAACTTCCAGTTGTATTCGCAGTCAAGTGGGAAGATGACAAGACTAACATATATATAGGCCTATAAGTCTTATTAGCCAGTAACTGAGCATGTGAGACACAGAGACAGCAGATTTTGAAGATCAGAGCTTTCTAACGTCACTGAGCTCAGCGCCAACATCCCTAGAGACAGTTTGGAGCAACAAAAAGAGCACAAAAACTCACAACACAAACCATCAATTCAATAATTAAAGGTTCCAGAACTAACAATCAGAATGCACTTTTGCAGAATAAAAAAAAAGAAAAATATCAAATGGTGAAAGAACAGAGTGACGGTTCAATTTGATGTGCAAGTGCTCTCTTTAGCAAGGTGACGCCAGTTTTGACACCACTGTGTGCAAAATCTTTCAACAGCTAATCGAGACAGAGGAAATCTGATGAGCAAACCCTCTCGCCACAAGAGATGGAGACAAATACCTGCGTTGACTGATTTGTTGCAGGAGGATGTTGAGTGCATCACCTTAATTTACTTGACTCATAATTTCGAGCCATGTTGCCCAGGCAAACATATACATCATAACAGAATTGTTGATATGAGACGCCCTCTAATTAGGGATCTTAAAGATTAAATGAAGTGCTGTGCTAAACTCTTAAATCCTTCTCTAATCATCATTTCTTGACCGAAAGCATCCATTTCAAAGCAGCAAATAAAAACAGTACCTATATCTGCACAACGTGCATGTCAAGAGTAACACAGTCTCTAAACACTCATCTAGCAGCTTCAAGCTTCATTAAAGGCACCTGATTCAGTCAACGCAAAAACTAGAGATTGTACTGAGATCAACAGAGAGGCTGTTGTCCATTATGAAAATAAATGGAAAATAGTGGAAAATAAACACCATATATATGTGTGTGTGTGTGTGTGTGTGTGTGTGTGTGTGTGTGTGTGTGTGTGTGTATATATATATATATATATATATATATATATATATATATATATATATATATATATATATATATATATATATATATATATATACACATATATATATATATATATATATATATATATATATATATAAACACATATATATATATATAAACACATATATATATATATATAAACACATATATATATATATATATATATTAGGGGTGTAACGGTACGTGTATTCGTACCGGACCGTTTCGGTACAGGGCTTTCGGTACGGTGCACGTGTGTACCGAGTGACCGAATGCAATATTTTGTTTGCGGAACATAGGCACACTTTCGTGTTTCCAAACGAACATATTAAGTGGCGGAAGTCTCCGCGTTCAGCGCAAATCCCGCCCTGCAGCTGATTCTAAGGCCGGTGACACACTGGCTGCGTGGCGTGAGTGTGCGTTTCTGCTGCGTGTCAGTTGCTTCATGTTTTCTGTGTCTTTACACACCAGAATCGTGCCTGACGCGGCGCTGGTGCGCTGCTGCTGCTGTAGGTGACATAGAGGGAGGCCGCCAACAGACCAGGATCTCGTCTTCACGACAACAATATCTATACTTCATGTTGAGCATAAATATAAAGCCTACTGATAAAGGACACCGTCAACAGTATTGACAGCAAAATATACTATGTTTGACAGGTGCAATATGCCAGTGTGTCATCGGCCTAATGTTTTCAAAAGGCATCACGCGAGTGTGAACATCACTACAACTAGAAAAAAAACGATTGTAATTCAGGTCTAAAAACAAACTGTTGATGCTGCACTTCACACTTTGGAAAAGTTATATATATATTTTTAAATATGAGCAGGCCTACAAGCTGGGATTGGTAATGCTGCACTGTAATCATAGTTATTTATTTATATTTTTCATTATATTTTATTATATGATATTGGTTTGAGACTGAGAGTATTTTATTTAGTGGAGAACTTTGCAGCAGTATTTTATTTCTTATTCTTTTTTTATTTTATTATAATTTATATTTTATTGTTTATTTTATTAAAAAGTATTTAAAAAACTGTAAACAAATTGTTTAAAAAAGTTTATAGTAATAAACAACCTGCAGTTTAATTTTTGCATTTCTTTCCCTTACTGTACCGAAAATGAACCGAACTGTGACTTTAAAACCGAGGTACGTACCGAACCGTGATTTTTGCGTACCGTTACACCCCTAATATATATATATATATATATATATATACATACATACATATATATACACACACACATGCACACACACATACACACACTTATTTTGTAATGGTGGGAAATTTTACTCCACTTTGAAAAGGCACCTAAATTGGCAGCCTTGTGTATTGGATAAAATATATATAAATATTTATTGAAAATGTTTCAATTTAATTTTTTTACAGTTCTTTTCAACATATTAAAAAGAAACATACAGCTTTAGAAAATATCCTAGCCACTGACAGAAAGAGTATGTACAGCTTGTCAAGATTTAATGCTTTATTCAGTTTCACAAACGTATTGAGCTGGATGTTCATTTTCCACCCTGTCCATCAGGAGAAAACTATTTCAACAATATATAATACTTTAAAGTAAAATTTGCATTTGCTAGACAATTCAAAAGTAATATGTGGGGACACCTTGTGCTCAAAAACACAGCTGGTGCCATTATAGCCTACTTTTTCATTTCTATAAGATCTCTATGGCAACATTTCAGTTTGTGCATATCATTTGAATTTATTATTTCACTAAGTGATTCTTTAAAATGTTAAGTGCAATAGACCAAAAACGGTTAGGCGAATGGTTTGCACCCTATTCTGGAAGGATACTAACTGTTTAAAGCATAAATAAATGAAGGATAGCTAATGATCACTTGCTACCCTTAACCTCAAATTAAATTTAGAGACTCAGATCTGAACTATTTGTCACATCAGGACATTATTGTATTGCTTGGTCAAATTGTCATGTAATTTCCCATAAGTTTTTGTTGCTGACCTGACTCAACCCCACAACAAAAGTTCAAACTTCTGAAAGACTTCTGAGGTCAGTAGCTCAGCTTTGTTTGGACACACAAATTTAATCTGATCCAATCCTGGATTACTGTCTCCTCGACACAGTTCAATCAAACACCGGATTTGTCAACAACTCACTGCTCTCACTCTTTGCTGATAAAATTGTGTGGAGCAGTTGCAAAGGGTGATGCAACTCCTGTTAGATCGTACACACAATATGCTCATCTTCATCACTGGCTACAAAACATCTTTGAGCACCTTTCACAAACCCAAAAGCTAATTGTACCAAAAGTTCTAAAATCAAGTCTTGTTCAATTTTTAGCCAAAGCCTGATCTTTCTGCAGCCAAGATAGTGGTAAACATTGGTGAAGATGAATTATTGATTCAGCAATTAAAGAATTTGTAACGCATTAAGCCATGCCTGAGTTCTGCAAGGAGCTTACATATTTCATAACTTTTCAATGCAACCTCTTCCATGAATTCTGAATAATTTATGTTTCTATATGCCATACATAGAGCTGGATGGAGCCATGCACTGCCTTTTCACACCCTCTCTGAAAAGTGCATAAGCTTTTCTGATGTTCTACCCTTTTTGCCTTTGAAATCAGCAGTTCGGACGCAATATAGCGTCTGTCTAGGGATGGGTATCGTTAAGGTTTTAACGATATTACTACTCTTACCGATACTGCTTAACGGTCCGGTACTTTAATGGTATTCTTATAGGTACTTTGTTTTGTGTTACTTTGTGTTGTGTTAGGCAGTCGAAAACTTTGCATTTCTCTGTCTGCATATAATGCACTTTTGAAAGATGCTTTGACAGATTGTTTGTGTTTCCGCCCTTATATGCAAAAATTTTGTTGCACTTATTACAACCAGTGTTGTCTGCATCAACTCTAGTGAAGTATAACCACACTTTGGAACGTTTTACTGTCTCCGCCATCGTCACTCTTTTTATTAAGCGGGAGTTTTCGTACTGTAAGGGGCCGTTCACATATCGCATCTAAAAACATGTGGAAAACGCTAGGCACGCCGCTTTCTGATTTTTTTTCCCCAAAGCCGCACTTGCGCTCCTGAGGAGTCTGCCGTTGCTAAGCAACCATGACCTGCTCTCTCCATGAAGACGCGGAAATTTCAGCAATGGATTTGCAGCACTAAAAACTGCTTGCAGTAGCTCTGCTACTAAATTAATTTAAAAATCCACATACAGCTATCAGCTGTTCCTTCATCTTGGCTGAGCTTTCAACGTTGTTAAGCTTTCAAAGGTGAAGAAGCTACATGACCTGCAGTGCGCTTGCGGCATTCTGAAAAGTTGAGATGTATTTAACTCGATGAAGTGCGGATGCGCCTGGAAAAAACGAGCTCGTTGCACCGCGCGCGTTGCAACTGCGTTGCTTCCATTATGAGCGTGCATACCGCGCGCCTACATTTGAAATAACAAACTTGAGCGCGCAAAAGACGCGATACGTGAACAGCCCCTTATGCGTGTGTGTGCGCCGCGCTCATTCTTGTTGTGTGTGTGTGACTGACAGACAGCCTCCGCGGCGCGCATGAGAGATCTCGCAGATCTCACAGACAAACGTCTTAATAATATCGCAAATTAGAAATGTTTGGTAAAATAATATGTGCATGATAACATTATTGAGCAAAAAAACATAGTACATTCATTTTTTTCCCTCCAGTACCGAAAGCAGAACCGATAGCGTCAGATCTTACTGATACTACGGTCTTTCATAATTTAGCCCCGGGGCCAGTTTAATACTGGGTTTCGGTACCCATCCCTAGGTCTGTCCCAATAAAACTGGCAAAAAAAGCATCCATTCCATAAATGACAATGCTCACAGAGCACATTCCCTTCAATTAGAGGGAGGCCAATTCTCATTTTAGTCTTGGTCTTTATGCTGAATGACAATTCTTCACTGACACAGCTTATTAGCTTGCTATTTCTGTCTGGATCAGAGAAACTGGCCAAAAACATGACATTCAATAGTCCATGTACTTACATCAAAGTTGTTGAGGGCGTAGGCCAATTCTCCTCCCCCTGCAGAGTGGGAGAAGCTGGAGTCCTCGCTGCTGGTAGCCTGGGCTGCATTAGATATGCCAGAGACAGCGTGCTGCAACTGCTTGTAGATGAGGTCCCGGTTGGCCTTGTATGCTGCCACGTCTGGGTGCTGCAGGCAGGCACGCGAAGCTGTGTACAGCATGGGAACGTTCCTCTGAAGGACACCACGAGCCGCCGCCATTTGGTCTTTGTGATGGACGTCCTTGAGTTCCTGTCATTTGAAGAGGGAAAATTCAGAGGTGATGTTACAGGCCTGTCATAATAAGGACATTAAAGAGCATCCCCCAAGGGCCCACACATGCTCATAATCAGATCATGACTGTAGAGCCTGTAGAAGCATGTGCCATGTGGAACCAAAGTAAATATGATCACTTTTGTTAAGTGAACACGTTGGGTATTTTGTCTACTTTCTTTATTCTTATTATTTCCAGTGTACATAATGAGTCAGATGGACATCTTTTTTTTTTCTTCATGGCATAAGTGCCACATTTTTAAGACGACGTGCCAAGTTAATCAACAGCCTGCTTCATATGCACTCCGTCTAGCTGTTTGAAAGAGGGAATGCGTCCTGTGTGAACGCCCTCTAAAGTGTTGCTTTTGCTGCCCCATACTTAAAGTCCATGCATGGTGTTGACACAAATTGCTGTCTGTCAGAACACAAATTACAGAAAAAAAAAAAACGGAGAGGGTCAATTTTTGTGCTTTCATGATCGATCTTTGCAGTCAAACCTTAGATCTCCCTAATGAGGACTAGCTCTCAAGAAAATGACTTAAGCTCTTGGTGAAAAAAAAAAAAAAAAAAAAATATAACTCCTGAGAAGGAAGTAGGAAAAGTTTTTTTTTTTTTTTTTACCAGAGCAATTTGCACCTTTGGAGAGAGGCTGCTGCGTCTGCCAACAGATTTACAAAACTATAAACTTAGAAGGGCCCAGTGTAGCATGAGAAATAATGCTACTTTGAAATAATTAGCATAATCAAGATACTTTGATCTCTCTCAATTGCGAAAAAAAAGTTTATTCTATTAATCACTGAGCTCACCTGGAAAATTCATGCTGAAATTCATCACTGCTGACTACTGCTTAACCTGATAAACCCAAAAAATCCCAAAGACGCAAGTCTCATATCATTTAAATGGATTTCATCACTCCAGTTGCTCCAACCTAGTCAAGCTTTTCCCCTCCCCGGCCGATACAAAGGAGATTGTTCGTGATTATACGCTTCAAATCTTCAACCAGAGCTACATAGGTCCTTGCTGCACATGGAATAGCATTACATCCTCTGCCCACACGTCAATATATCACCGAATGAAATTAGATCTCCTCAGATTATGAGGACATTGGGTACAAGAAGTGGCTGTATTTTACCTGCTGCCTCTTGGCCGCCATCACGTTCAGTTTGTCCACCTCCGGTTTCAGAGCTTTGTACTGGATACCCAGGTCCTGCTCAGTGCCAGCATTACGCACCTTCACCAGGCTCTCCTCAACCTGTGGGTCAAGTATGATAAACCGTCATAGAAATGGTCTTAATGGTCTATATTTGCATTACACTCCCTTTCAACAGTGGTGGTATATATGGATATTTTATGTTCACATCAGGCAGGTGGACACATGATAAGTGGGGAAATTATGCAGTGTAGTCTTTATCCAGTCATAAAAACAGAATTCACAGTTTAACATGGAATGTCACAGAATTTGTCAAACTTTGAATTAATCGATCAATCATAAGTAGGTCATTACACTTAAATCAAATAACGATATGTATGTTATCTATAAATATAAAGCCGCAAAAGTCGATTTAAATATGAATCCTGCATGTTCTGCGTGTCTGTTAATGAATGGCGCAGACACGCGGGTTCATTTACTACACACAGAAGTGCACCTGACACTCACGGTGATTTCAGTGTCTGTCGTCCCACTAAATGAGGACGAAAACACATGAACAACATTTCCAAAACTGCTCTGAGAGTATTTTACAGTTTTATTTGAGTAAAACTAGCATCATATCACATACACATCACATCTGCTGATTGGCTTCATCACTCTGTCTCCTCTCCACCAGTAAGCTGGTGTGTGGTGGGCGTTCTGGCGCACTATGGCTGCCGTCGCATCATCCTGGTGGATGCTGCACACTGGTGGTGGATGAGGAGATACCCCCTGACTATGTAAAGCACTTTGAGTGCCTAGAAAAGCCCTATATAAATTTAAGGAATTATTATTATTATACACAAAACTGTAAAGTTTTTTGCAGCAACTCGTCAAAATAAAAGTTCGGTACTAGTATTTTTCAGTAGAATTTACATAGCCTACTACTATTACTACTAAAATGAAGTAATATTTTAGTAATATTTAATATTTTAGTATTACTTCATTTGTATAAACTATTTTTGTAGAATTAATCTTACAAAATTTCTGCCGTGTTTTATTTTTAATAGTAAATCCCCTTTGTTTGACAAAAAGAAAGTTTTCTTAATTTTCAATAATTAAAAGATAAATGATAAATTAAATTAATGTTTTATGCCTTCATTTGATAACCAGAAAAATTAATTTCTGAGGGGAAAAAAAATCAAGAATGAATAAGAAAAAAATAAAAGGAATAAATTAAATTGTGTATACATTCAAACAAATAGACATGCTAAAACACTAAATTTGGTTTACATGTTGTTTATTACTGCATAAAATTTATTAAACTAGATGTTTAATTTCATAAAGTACAAGCTGATTTCAAAATGCACCTAAATAGTTTTTTTTTATTTTGTGTTTTTCAGTTTAATAAAATACTATATTTCCCAATACATTTAATCATTGTGGATTTCTTAAAAAAAAAAAAAAAATTTGAGATCCATCTTTTCACATGGAGGACAACTTAGGGACTTACATGCAACTATAACAAAAGGTTCAAACGCTCACTGATGCATTAAGAGCCTGTAGGTGAAAACTAAATTTGAAGATCAGGGTAAATTGTACTTATTTTGCCTTCTAGGAAACATGTAGGTACCTTATTTAGCTTCTGAAGGACAGTACTAAAAGAAAAAAAATATTTTATAGGCTATTTAGGCAAAATAAGAAAAATGTACAGATCTTCATTCTATTCAATAGTTTACACCTCCTGGCTGAGGGCTGAGTTTCCTAAAAGCTTTATAATCCTAAGAAGTTCATAAAAACAATTGTACGACTTAATATTATGGTCTGTTTCCCAAAAGCATCATAACTTAAGTAGCACCTGAAAATCATCGTAGATCTACAGCTGCTCTGGAGTAATTGTAAAGCCCTAAGTGCATCATAAGACAGATTTATGCAGTCACCTGCAGGACAATCGGCAGATTACGCCTTTAACTTGATTCAAGTGCAATGAGATTATAACATAAGGATCTGATTGTGCTTCATTTTAAAATTTATGACTCGTTTTCTTTTTTTTTATAAATTAAATAATTAAAAAGGGCAGAAAACAAAAAGTATAATATTATACTCTATAATATAATATTGTATTACGGTTATTATATCCAAGTTGTCTGTCTGGAACGCAGCATTAGGTTAACGTCAATAAACGATCGTGTACTACAATGAAGAGTCATTCTATAAGGTGACATTTCAGCACTTGAAAAACGGATAGCGACTCCCAAGTAGCACTTAAAGCACAGCTACGTGCATTTTTGGGAAACGCACGTGAAACTTTAACGAACGATCGTAAAATTACTCTTAGAAAATGTTCTTAAGCACTTAGATCAATTGTTATCGGGAAACCCAGCCCAGGTAAGTATAAAATAAAAAGTAAAACGCAATTTGTATTTACCCCCTCTTATTTTGGTAAAATAACTAAACAATTTGTAGATACTGTAAACAGTATGTACAATTTTAACCACACACATACACAGAGAGAGTGAAAAAGAGAGAGAGCGAGAGAGGTGAAATTGTGCTTAAAAATGATTAGTGACATAACCATTGAGCCAGAAAACCTGCCACCTACAAACAAATTGTAATCAGTGCACTTCGTTCCACCACTGTTGTAAAAAACATTAATAAAAAACAAATAATAATGTCCAACTCTATCATGATTTCACCTTTCATAGTTTATACTAATTTATTCAACAAATGTATTAGCCAAATCATTAGTACATTAGACAAAATCAGACAAGATAAATATTTCATGGTCACACAAGCATATTTAAAAAGCTTCTCATTTGATCATTCAAGCTGAGCTCCCAGAACAATTCAATGAAGAAAAAAAAAACAAGAAAAACATTATCTTCTCTTCCACAAGAAAGCTTTGGCTTCTACTTGCACAAACATCCATCATAAACTTCAAGCGGGAAATACTGCAATAAAAATCTAATTGTATCAATTTGTATTGCAATATAATTTTTTTCAATAACGGTTTATGATTTGTAAACATTTCAGATATTTCAATCTAAACCACTGGTGTTTCCCCATACACTGATTTATTTGTGGCGGCCCACCGCGATATCAACACTGACCACAACAAACAGATTTTCCAGAAGGCTTTGACAGTTTGACTTTGTTGAATAAACATGAGCACTGTACGTTTCAAAACCAAGACACAGCGTGGGTGTTTTACACGAATGAATCTTTGAAGGGAATTGACTGTCTGCAGAAAAGTTTTGATGGCATTTTTATTTTCTGATAAAGCAGCGTTTAAAAGCGGCGCTCTGCTTTGTTTACAGCCATTACCGGGGAAACCGCTGTTTCTGTTGTGCCAAAAGCAACCCCTGCTGGCTGAGAATGAATGTGCATTTTCAATCAGCCCGTCTCCAGCAACGTGTTTTTGTTGTTGCTCACTCTTTTTTTTCTTTTTTTTTTGGTTTTCTGCAGCAACTCTGAGCACTTTTCATATTCTTTGTTCTGGCTTAAGCAGTTTTGTTTCAACGAATAAGAATAATCAGCCTGTGTTTTAATTTAAAAGTTAAATATATTAATATAAATAAGGTGAGCCTGAGTCTTGTGTTTAGTTGATGGTGATTTCACATTTCTTGTATGAAGGCTAAATACAAATAAAAGGTGAACATTTATTTGTACTGTTTCTATTTTTAAAATATATATATTTGTATAAGAGGAGGTTTCATAGATATGGCTAATTGTTTAGAAGTTTCTTTAGAAAAAATAACATACCTGTATCATATCACATTTTCAATTAAATCTCTCAGATGGATGTTTTTCACAGCCCATGCAAATCATTCTGTGCACAAAGACCTCTCCTACACTGCATCAAGGACTACACAAAGTTTGATTCAATAGCGTGTTGCTTACAGAAACAGAAAGTGGATGTAATCTAGTTTGCACCAACAATTTATAGACTAAATGCAAACAAATCGAATATAAAACCTAGACATATATGAAACAAATTGTAGGCTACAGGAAGGCTTGCAACATCCAGCTTCCATACAGGGTTTTATTTTTATATATGAAGTCTTAATATCCCACACACCATAACTGAGTTTGCAGTGCATATAATTACTGTTGGAGGAAGTTCAAGAGTTGGGCAGTAAACCCAGAGAGCAATACAAGCACGGACACCAGTGCAGATGATGAAGCAAGTATGTGATCAGCTACAGACAAAAAAAAAAAAAGGAAATTCTAACCACGCCTTTAAAAAAAAAAAAAAAGATATACATTATCATCATGTTAAAAAGTATTTTCTATTGTAATTCATACTATTATCTTGTATAAAAAAATAAAAAGCATTTAATAATCATGATAATAATTAATAATATAAATATAATTTGTGTGGTCAATCAATTAAAAATCATTATGATCTGGATTAATCCCACCTAGGGCTGGGCAATATATCGACTTTGTACAATATCTCGATGTATTCTTTAAGCAAAATGGTATGAGGCAATACCGGTTATATCAATATACAGTAGTTTGAAATTAACACATCTGAAAAATAGCAGAGGACACAGAGAGCGCTGCTGCGGGGAAAAGTGGATAATCCAATTTGTCCTAAACATGAGACTTGTTTTATATTAAGGGCTTTAAAATAATTTTTAAGGTTTAGTTAACACATGTAGTTTAAAGCGGTTTGTTCCATCCGATGCTATTGCACCATTTAATGCGTTTGAGATCTGGTGTTTTCCTCTTTGCATAACTTACATTTCCATGGTATTTTAAACGTCTAAATTCACTTTAGCACTTTAATGTATGATGAATAAAATATTAATTTCGCTCTTTAAAAATCTTACCATAAATGTTTGAGTGGAATTTTCTCCACAAAAATGTATTTTTTTTTTAACACTGATAACAATAGTACATGTAAGCTGCAAATCAGCACAATAGAATGATTTCTGAAGGATTATGTGACACTGAAACTTCTCTTTGTAAAACAGATTTATACATTATTCCATCACTGTGTCTACACGGGAAGCGACAGTTGCTGTGCCACAACAGCTAAAGTCTGTCTACACTGGACGTGACAAAGTGACTGTTGAAAATCATTTGAAATTTGTGTCTATTGCTGCGTTTGCATCGAAATTACCCGGAACATTTGTACCAGGAACTTTTTTTCCCAGGAACTTTTTCCCCCCAGACCTGTTGCTTCCTGGGTTTCCACCGCGGTGTAAAGTACCGGGAAGATTAGGCAAATAGACTGGTGACGTAGGTGTGCGTGCGTTTCTCAATACAAAGTACGCTGATTTTGGGCGTGCATCCTTGGTAGTGCGGACTTTGTGCATTCATCTCGGAGTGTGATGTCCGCGACGACGCAAATCTGGTAAATCTGCAAACAGCAGCGTACTTGATAACATCCGTCAGCTGACCATGGCTACTGCAATTTTCCTCTCTGTATATTTACAATAAAATGAAATGGGATATCAAATACCACTGCCTCCTTTCATTTTCATTTAAACATAATAACAGCTGCAGAAATGTACTTGGTTCAGGAAAATGTGTTTATACAGTCATTACAATGAAACAAAATATTATATAAATTTGCCTTTTTTATTTTCATTTTAACATATAGATAAATTGAATACAGACCAAAGATAACCTGTTAGATTTTCCCAAAACGAATTATATGTTATGTTTAACCACTAAAGAGACATCAGAGCCAGCGGCACATACCAGAAGGTCTAGCCGAGGTGAGGCTGCTCTCGGCGGATACTTGAGGACTGAGCTCACGCTGATCGCGTGGAGCTCATCGTCTCCGAGATCGGCGAAACACATTTTTAAATAGGCGCTGTCTTTATAAATAAACCACAGATTTGAGTTTTAAACAACTACATTCTCGCCTGAAATACTTTTAAAATTACATTTCATGACACAATAACAGTAATATTTTGAAAATGATCCGAATAAATGGTGGTTGAACCCAACCAATGCTGCGTAAACTCATCCAATCAGGATGTTTAGCGCCCAAGTCCCGCCCCCGAAAGTGCCGGAACTTTGAAAAAGTACTACCTCGCCAGCAGGGACTTTCTGAGGGCAATTTTTTTACTCTGAACTTTATTTAGTTCCTGGTTCCTGCGGTGGAAACACACCGAGTACTAGTGTTGTCACGATACCAAAATTATTGTTTCGATACCGATACCTAGTCAAGAATTGCGATTTCGATACTTTTTTGATACTTTTCCTGAAAAGGGAAAATACATTCTCAAATATCATCGCTGTGCTTTATTTTAAAACCGGGACAACATTTCTAATCATATAACACACCAATAAATGAACATATGAACAGCAGATATATTAAACATTTGAACAAAATATGAAATATCAAATTAAAAAAAATAAATTAGAGCAATGACATTCAAGGTAAAGAAAGAATAAATTTAGCAGCATTATCTTATTTATCATAAGAAACATGAGTAATAAATTTATCTTGTCTCTGAACTTTGAATAAAAATATGAACAGCGATTATATTAAACAATGTTTTTGAACTCAGAACATTAAATGTCAAAAGATAAATATCAATTTAAGCAATGGCATTCAAGTAAAAAAAAAAAGCTAATAAAATTTAGCAGCAATATCTCAGATATTGTAACTTATTCTGTCATTTGTGCAACCTTTTCTTTCAGAGGAGAAAACTCAGCCAGTGAGTTTAATGAGCATCATCTTTATTGAGCGTCATCTTTTTCTACCAGTCGTGGACCGGCGGCCACAGTATCACTTGTGCTTGCACATGCAGCCTAGTGATACACGGGTCGGGTTTTTTTCCAACCCGCGGGTCCCGACTCCCGCTTTTATTAAATTATTTGGCCCGCCCCAGCCCGCAAATAAAGTAAAATTTCTTTTCTCATTTCTCGTTAGCTGAAGTTCCTCCTGCAGCGCATGCGCAGCTCGTGAACAGCTCTGTGACCTGTTTCATCCTTTCAAAGTGTTACTCAAGATGTGACGGAGCATGTGATTTGTTGAACGAGATCGAGAGATCTTCTCATTCGTGAATGAGTTGAATGAACTGATACATCTCGTTTATGAACGAAATGAATGAGTATACAGGGTCAGTGATCAAGCATGTAAATCTCGATCAGCAATCAGCAGATACAAAGAGCAGTTATAGGTGCTGTGCAGATACGCTCATTTTCATATTTAGCATACAGAACATAACTCCACATTTAATCCCCGATTAATGTGAATATTATATATGAACTGTCTGACCAAACAAATAAAATGTTAACTATGCAAGAAAACCTTGTGCTTTGTTCATCTGAACAACTTATTTAAACTATTTAATGTGATTATGCACACATTTTAGTAAAGCTAAATCAGTTTAGTAAAGCCACTAATGCAGCCATCTCACTGTAGTGTTTTTTTGCTGCTTGCGTGAGGAGAAAAATACACAGGCGTCCATAGGGAGGCACTGGAAGCGTGCGTTGCACACACCAACATGAAATTCGTCTCTTACAAATCTGGAACGCAGTCATTCTTCTAAGTATCGATACTAATAAATTTAGGAATCGTGACGTTTTTAATTTCCGAGAATCGCGATACTTTTGAAGTATCAGTGCACCGTGCAACACTACCGAGTACCAGGCCAAAGTCCCTAGTTCCTGGGTAAAGTTCCTGTGGTGGAAACGCGGCATATGTGTCATAAACAATGCAGCAGCATTTTTTTGTCGGGAATTTGTCGCATCGTGTCACATCCAGTTCAGACAGAATCACTAATTATAATGAGTTCTACAGTAAATTAAACAACTCTAATGCGGCTAGCATTTTTCTTCTCAGAACAACTGATTTTCCAGATTTCCCAAACAGTCGGAAGGGAGCATCATCAGAGAAAACAACTTTGCACCAGTCTTCTGCTGTCCAATACTTGTACTTCCTGCAGAATTTCAGTCCTTGACATTTTTCTTGGAGAGAACTGGCTTTTTTGCTGCCCTTCTTAACACCAGGCTGTTGTCCAAAAGTCTTGGCCTCACTGTGTGTACAGATGCTCTCACCAACCTGCTGCCATTCCTTAGCAAGCTCTGCACTGCTGGAGACACGATTCAGGAGCTGACACTCTGGGACGTCCTGAAGACTTTTATGCTTTGAAACCTCTCTCCTTGAAATTCCTGGTCCAGTTAATGGTTCTTTCAGGTGCAATATTCTTTGTAGCAATTTCCTTGCATGTGAGGCCATTTTGATGCAAAGCGACCATGGCTGGACGTTTTTATGGAGGTAACCATTGCTAAGAACACAATAATTAGAAGCACTTCTTCCCTCCTTTTATAGCAATCAGTATGTTCTTACAATTTAATAAGTATGATAGTTATTTCACCTGACTAGTACTCATTCACTCTTTCACATGTGCTGCTGATATGATTTGTCAATTGATGTTAGCTGGGACTTTTGTGTCAGGATAAAAAAAAACATAAAAATTTGTCTTTTTGTAAAGAGTTCATTTTGTTTTTGCCAATTAAGCTTTTAACAAATATTTAAAATGCAACTCATCACTACACAATCTAGAACAGGGGTCTGCAACCTTTTTGGTATGATGTGCCATTTTTAATCTTTCTGGTCAAAAACTGTGCCATCTTTCCTCGCTCTCTTTAACGTTAAACTGACGCTTCGTACTCTGCTTCTGTCAACAGTAAACCATGCCTACTTTGATTTGATTGGCCATCTGTAATTTTGATATTGATGACCACTGTTAGACCGTGGAGGCATTGTTTGATCTGAAGTGACTAGTATGTGCAGCGGTCACGTGCCCATCCGTAGACTAGTGCAAGTTAATTCTCACTATTTATTACTATTTATAGCTCCTAATGGGCTGTGTGACTATAAGAAGTTATTACCTCAAAATGTACATCAGTATGCAGTTTTCCCTATTGCTTGCATGTCAGCGATTATCCCTCTGCATGCCACTGTTGTCACGCCTGCCGTAGGTTGCCGACCCCTGATCTAGAAACAATTTGAATGAACACCACAACAGCTTAAGCAACAAACTTTGCAAAACACAAAATTGATGTCACTGCCAAAAATCTTGGTCATGACTGTAGTACTAAGAAATCTCAAATTCTCACCACCATTCATTAAAAAAAAGTTACCAGAGGAATAACACGTTTCAGCACGAATTCTACTCGCATTTGGCACTTTAAACCATTTAAAACCTTTTTAAAAGAACTGCAGATGGCGCCGCAAGCTCGTATAGCGCTCTCAGGACCATTCAGTCTATGATGTATTAGAAAACGTTACCTTTTCACAGTTTTAGTTAATTGCTTAAGACCGTTTAGATTTTCTTGCAGTAATGAGCATCACCCTGAACAACCCCCAATTTTTTTTATTTATTACTGATCTGCATGATTCAGGGGAGTCATGATTTTAGGCCAAAATAACCAGAATTCTGGATTTATCCTGAAGAAAAACATCCCCGATGAAGGGGGTAAATAGGACTAAATTTGGCATCTTTTTGTGTGCTTTACCCAGCCTTCTGGACCAATGCCAGTTCCCTGATGTACTCACTTCGGCTTTAGCTTTTTCTCAGATCCAGAGACTGATGAAGGATATAGATAATGAAGGGGGTTATAAAAATAAATCAGTGGTGGACTGGGTCTAAGTGATACAGCAAGATATGAAGGTTCAAAATAACCTTGCTATCAGCCAACTACAAATGAACTTAATTTCCAACAAGTGTCATATATATATATATACAACCCGAATTCAGGAAAAGTTGGGATGTTTTTTAAATTTTAATAAAATGAAAACTAAAGGAATTTCAAATCACATGAGCCAATATTTTATTCACAATAGAACATAGATAACGTAACAAATGTTTAAACTGAGAACTTTTACACTTTTATCCACTTAATTAGCTCATTTAAAATTTTATGCCTGCTACAGGTCTCAAAAAAGTTGGCACGGGGGCAACAAATGGCTAAAAAAGCAAGCAGTTTTGAAAAGATTCAGCTAGGAGAACATCTAGTGATTAATTAAGTTAATTGATATCAGGTCTGTAACATGATTAGCTATAAAAGCTTTGTCTTAGAGAAGCAGAGTCTCTCAGAAGTAAAGATGGGCAGAGGCTCTCCAATCTGTGAAAGACTGCGTAAAAAAATTGTGGAAAACTTTAAAAACAATGTTCCTCAATGGCAAATTGCAAAGGCTTTGCAAATCTCATCATCTACAGTGCATAACATCATCAAAAGATTCAGAGAAACTGGAGAAATCTCTGTGCGTAAGGGACAAGGCCGGAGACCTTTATTGGATGCCCGTGGTCTTCGGGCTCTCAGACGACACTGCATCACTCAACGGCATGATTGTGTCAATGACATTACTAAATGGGCCCAGGAATACTTTCAGAAACCACTGTCGGTAAACACAATCCGCCGTGCCATCAGCAGATGCCAACTAAAGCTCTATCATGCAAAAAGGAAGCCATATGTGAACATGGTCCAGAAGCGCCGTCGTGTCCTGTGGGCCAAGGCTCATTTAAAATGGACTATTTCAAAGTGGAATAGTGTTTTATGGTCAGACGAGTCCAAATTTGACATTCTTGTTGGAAATCACGGACGCCGTGTCCTCCGGGCTAAAGAGGAGGGAGACCTTCCAGCATGTTATCAGCGTTCAGTTCAAAAGCCAGCATCTCTGATGGTATGGGGGTACATAAGTGCATACGGTATGGGCAGCTTGCATGTTTTGGAAGGCTCTGTGAATGCTGAAAGGTATATAAAGGTTTTAGAGCAACATATGCTTCCCTCCAAACAACGTCTATTTCATGGAAGGCCTTGTTTATTTCAGCAGGACAATGCAAAACCACATACTGCAGCTATAACAACAGCATGGCTTCGTCGTAGAAGAGTCCGGGTGCTAACCTGGCCTGCCTGCAGTCCAGATCTTTCACCTATAGAGAACATTTGGCGCATCATTAAACGAAAAATACGTCAAAGACGACCACGAACTCTTCAGCAGCTGGAAATCTATATAAGGCAAGAATGGGACCAAATTCCAACAGCAAAACTCCAGCAACTCATAGCCTCAATGCCCAGACGTCTTCAAACAGTTTTGAAAAGAAAAGGAGATGCTACACCATGGTAAACATGCCCCGTCCCGACTATTTTGAGACCTGTAGCAGAAATCAAAATTGAAATGAGCTCATTTTGTGCATAAAATTGTAAACTTTCTCAGTTTAAACATTTGCTATGTTATCTATGTTCTATTGTGAATAAAATATTGGCTCATGTGATTTGAAAGTCTTTTAGTTTTCATTTTATTAAAATTTAAAAAACGTCCCAACTTTTCCGGAATTCGGGTTGTATATACATGTATACATGTATGTATGTATGTATATATTTATATATTAAAAAGACCAGCCTGAAGAGTTTCTGCTGGTAGGCATGATATGAGCCACTCATAATGAAATGGAAATTGCCGGGCACATACTCTGCCCATTTAAACATAACCCCTCCAGACATCTCTAGAGTGATCAAAATGTTAAAAGAATCATTCACTCGAAAATGAAAAATGTGTCATCATTTACTCTCGAAAGACACCAAAGGTTCTTGCATTTCTCCTAAGTGAAACATGCACATAAATATGCATACACATGAAAGACTTCTGAAAGCTACAGCACAGGGGAAAATGAAAAGTGTATATAGTAACTTAAATTAGGGAAAAGCTACTGGGGAAGTCGTGGCCTAATGGTTAGAGAGTCGGACTCCCAATCGAAAGGTTGTGAGTTCGAGTCCCGGGCCGGCAGGAATTGTGGGTGGGGGGAGTGCATGTACAGTGCTCTCTCCACCCTCAATACCACGACTTAGGTGCCCTTGAGCAAGGCATCGAACCCCCAACTGCTCCCCGGGTGCCGCAGCATAAATGGCTGCCCACTGCTCCGGGTGTGTGCTCACAGTGTGTGTGTGTGTGTTCACTGCTCTGTGTGTGTGCATTTCGGATGGGTTAAATGCAGAGCACAAATTCTGAGTATGGGTCGCCATACTTGGCTAAATGTCACTTCACTTTCACTATGGCTTTATTAAACTTGTACTACAGGATGAGGAACACACAGACCACTTTTATAGGTAATGCTTTTAAGATTGAAATCCTATGGTTAATATATATTATGGAAAACAGCATCTCTGATGTTCAATTAATCTCCATGGGAATCCATATAGGTCTGGGACTACACAACTACACTTAAAAGTTTGGGGTCTGAAAGATTTTGTAATGTTTCTAAAAGAAGTCTCTAATACTCACCAATTATTTGATCAAAATCGGTAAAACAGTCATTCTGAAGTATTACAATTTAAAATAACTTATATTATTTAAAATATAATTTATACCTCTGATGGCGACACCAAGATTTATTTGCATATTATTCACTTAAGAAATCTTTCTAATTCGCTGCTCAAGACACATTTCTTATTATCAATGCTGAAAACAATTGTGCTGCCTAATTTGTTTGGGGAAACTAATATACATTTTTTTCAGCCCATTTAAGATAAAAGGGACAGCATTTATTTGAAACGCCAATCTATTGTAGCATCAAATGTTTTTACTGTCATTTTTGATCAATCTGACGCAGCCTTGGCTAAAAAATAAATAAATAAATACTATTCTTACTTAAGAAACTTTTGAACTGAAGTGTATGAGAGGTTGAGTAAACAATAAAAATATTCACTTTTTGGTGAACTAACCTTTCAAAGAGTAAAAAATGTGTGTGTGTCTCACCAGTTTGAGTTGAAGAAGAAGCTGGTAAACATCAGCCATGTCTGCCAGTACAAGCAGATGAGTGACCGCAGAAAGAAGGGCACGTGCAGCACGGACCATGTTGCCTCTCTTCACTGAAGAACAGGGATCCTCTGCAAACTCTCCTGAGGCCAACTTCATGGATTCTCCTACAAAAGAAACATTCATACACAGTCTCATTAATAGTTTTAATTTGTCCTTTCATACCCTTCATGATGCAAGAGTAGCAAGGTCAATGAAATGATCATTTCCCAATGTGGAAATCGACATAACAGATAATTCAACATCTAAAGATGCAATTACTTCCAAAGAGGCCTTTTGAAATGCTAAACACTGGGACATAATTATTCTCCATTATTTGATTAAAATCCGCTTCAGTTAATTGACAATGATAATACCATCCAAGGTCATTGCCAGACGACACAAACACATAAGAACAGAACATACACATGCTTCTTTAGTAGCAACCCAGCCTCACAAACCCAAGTAAACAATGAGCACGACAGGGGAAAAACATCAATAATTCTCTGTAACAAAGAGCTACATGGTGAGCTGTGAAACTTAAACCAAGAATTCAGGTGGTAGGTCTGACTCAGCCACCCTGCGGTCTGTCATAAGAGCGGAGCCAAACACTTCACACAAGAACAACTACTAGGTGAAACATAGAGCTAATCACCAGGGCAGCGGGTGTTCGTGTTCAAGGATAAATGCCAGTGGTTAGGGGGGTAACGGGTTAATTACATTAGGATGTCATTTTGTGAAATGCTAGATAGCGAGGAAAGTCAGAAGCAGTGCAACACTGTGGTAAAAGCAAAAGGCACGATTCATGTCTACTCATAGCCAGAGCTCCGTAGCAAGCGAGCACACCAAACGAGTTCTTTCAGTGAAGTTCAAGTCCCTTGGATAACACTGACGTCTTATCTGATGTGCTTGCGAAAGGGTGTCATCACTTGCCTTCACATTCCAATTGCCTCATGTTGAACCCTTTTCAATGCGACAAAACAGAATAAGCGCAGCTGTATGACCACAAACCTCACATTGGACAGTTTCAGGTTGTTTTGTCAAATCCGTCAACAAATGCACTGAGCACAATCATGCAGATCTCCGCATCCCACTTAAAGTGGTCATAGGATGCCCATTTTCCACAAGTTGATTTTTTTTTTAGGGTCTTAATGAAAAGTCTGTAACATAGTTTGGTTAAAATTTCTCAATGGTAGTCAAAAACAGCTCGTTTCAGAGCACACAGTTTTGTAGCATTTTCCTTTAAATGTTAATGAGCTATGCTGATCTTGCCCCTCTCTTCAGAGCTGCTCTCTGAGGGACTGTTTACTTTAGCTGCATTCATCGTGAAACTTGCTAAAAAACCTAAAACTCACTTCTTCTGTAGGTGAAACTGGATCACGAATGATTTGTCTGATATAGACGAATTTATGTAGATCGGGGGCACATTCTCACCCAAAAACAAACATAATCCCCACTGTCTTTAGCGGCTCAGATGTCAGGATTAAAGAACAACCATTATGTTCACTTGCCCTGCCCAAGACCTATGTGGAACATCTGCCATTTCATACAGTTGACTTATGACTAATATGAGGCAGGGCAACAACTTACTGCGTAACGGAGCCTAGAAAATGTCCCTAAAATTCAAGATATGGGGCAAAACGCCCATTTGAGATTGTGTATCATATTTACATCACATAGTTAAGAAATATCGCACGAGAAGTAGGCTAAGTGCAATATCACTAGTGTAAATGTGATACTCATACAACAGTTAATTAAGAAGTTAATATTGTGTTATTTTAGACACAATGTTGTCTGTTTTTCTCAATTTTGCCAACCGAAATATAAACACAAATCAGAACTGTTCATGTCCCAGCAACTCACAGCGGCATTTCATTTCTTAATCCACATTTTGAACGAATTTGGTGAACCATTTGGCGCGTTGAACCATTGGCATATGCGTTTGCTTTGAAGTGGCGCTTCACAGACCGATCGGTGTATGACATCAAAGTACCGTGAGAGCGATTCAAAAGCACAAGGAGTAGGGCTGGACGATTATGGCCTTAAATCAAAACCTCGATTAATTGAACATTTTACCTCGATTACGATTAATGAATGATTATTTTGTTTCTGTTTTGTTTTTTTGCCCTCATAGTTCACTGACAATGTTTGTACTGTAAGCAGGGCCGTAGCTGGGGTTAGCAGGGCCCCGGTGCAGGTTGTACCAGTGGGCTCTGTTTGAAAGTGTTTAATTTGTATGTTCGTTCTGTTTATTTGTTTGTGCTATTTACACAGTGTTTAAGTTTTTTCAAGTTTGTAAGTGTCCAAGGTACAGAAACCGAATAATTAAATGTAAAATAGCAGTGCAATAGGGCTGGGCGATATGAAGCAAAAAATATATCTCGATATATTTTGCTATATCTCGATATACGATATATATCTCGATATCTTTGCAGGAAAAATAACCCCCCAAAAACTACTGCAAAAACAAATATGCCAAATATTACATGTTTAGGGCCCTATGAAACGTTTTATTTTTTCTTCACCATGTTTTATTGTTCCCCATTTCTGTGTTTTAGCATGTGTAATTATTTAAATGCATAAAAACAACTTAATTAGTTCTTAAAAATTCTACACAAATTCTTACAATAGCCTTATGTGAAATGTTTTTACCCTTCAGAAATTCTGTGTATTTACATTTTTCTGGTTATCAAACGAAGGCATAAAACATTCATTTAATTTATCTTTTAATTATTTCAGATTAAGCAAACTTAATTTTTTGGTAAATAAATGGGATTTACTATTAAAAACAAAACATGGAAGAAATGTTGTGTGATAATTCCTTTAAAAATTATGTTCGTTTCTTTTTAATATTAGTAGTAGTGGGCTATGTACATTCTGCTGAATAATAGATTTCTGGCAAATACTTTTATTTTGACGAACCGTTACAGTTCTGTGTATGTGATACTACAGTCTATGATGTGATATATGACACTAGTTTTACTCAAATCAAACGGTCAGATGCTTATGAAGTGACTCTCAGAGCAGTTCTGGAGATGTTCTTCATGTGTTTACGTCCTGATTTAGTGAGATGACAGAAGCTGAAATCACCGCAAGCGTCACTCGCGCTTCCGTGTGTTTAATGAATGAAGACGCGCTTCTGCGCCATTCATTAACACAGACACGCAGGATTCATATTTAAATAGACCTTTACGGCTTAATATTTGCAGATATTAGTCCATATCGCGATTTGATGTAAGTGCAATGACCTACTTTTGATTAATTTATTCAAAATTTGACAAATTCCATGCCATTCCGCGTTAAACTGTCAATTCCGTTTTTATGACTGGATTCCGCGATTCCCTCCACGTTTTCTGCATCGTGGAAATCATTGGGCCATACAGTAGACATCCGCCTGCTGTTCGCCCGACGTCTGAAAACTGAAGTATTTCCATATAATGGAGCCAGTTGTCCTTTTTTTGTGACTTTTTTTAGACTAGTTCTGTACACGCGAGGGGAGGGGGGAGAAAAGCAAGGAGGCAGGGGCGAGCGAGCGGGGGCGAGCACAGCACAGAGAAGGCAAACAAGCAAAGTGGCGGAATCAAAATTAAATATAAACAATATATCGATATATACGATGTCAAAATCCATATTGTGTTTAAAAAATATCGATATATTTTAAATATCGAGATATCACCCACCCCTACACTGTAAAAGTTAAATATACAGTCAAACCAAAATTTATTCAGACACCTTCAACATTTCTCACATTATCAGTTTATTTGCTATGGTTTAGAAAATGGTAATAAAATATGACAAGAACTCATTAAACTGTCAGAACAAATTCATCCTGATAATATCAGATAACTTTGATAGAAAGATAAGTAATGGATTACAATCAAACAAAACTTCAGACAACAGTCAATACTTTGTTGGCCAATTACCCAACAATGATTACTTGTGTTCAGTCTGTGGTGTGAAAAGGTTGCATTAGCAATTCCGCAAAGGAGAGCTCAGTTCAGTGTTACTGTCTGTGAGACGCGGCTCTCTCTCTGCATGCGCACCGAGCACAGCGCGAGTAACCAGCTGCTCAGTTCAGCTTTTCCACGTCTTGTGTTTGAATGCTTTAAAGTTTTTTGAATGGTTAAATTGGCAAGTGGCAAGGCTTATAACACGTGAAAATGATACGCTTTCGTGTCGACACGCAGCAGCGTTCTGTCAACTGTCCTGAGCGTCTTTTTAGACTGTGGGTCATTTGGTTCACTGATTTGCATGTTTCTTGATGATGTGCTTTTTTTCTGTGGTACTCACATGCACCATGTCGCTTCACGTCGTATACTCCACCATGTCCCACTGAAAAACTGCTTATGCATAAAATGCAAAAAGCTCTCTCTGCTAGAGACATGCTAATTGTACACGTATACATGCAGCAGGTAATTCTGGAGCTGCAAGGGAGAAAATCGTTCAAGGATTCGGTAGTTTCTAACATGCATTACGCAATTATTACATTAGCCCGGGTTGCAGAACAGCTGGTAAGCCACAGCTGGGTACCGGGATCTCTTTTCAATCTAGGGAAGCTTTAACCCCACTCAATGGTGGCATTATCAGTCGAACCACGCATGGTCGAGCAAAACTGACAGTCTCCAGCACCAGCGAACAACAACATCTGGATTCCGCAGCCAATGACAGCATAGCAAAACCAATGTGACATTCCCTGACATCACAGCAGCATGCTGGCCAGTGCTTGACAGATTTTACAGCCCAAACTAAGCCAATAAACACTGAGTGCTAGTTTGAAAATGACAAAGATGTTATTCCAACAAGTGATAGGACGGTTGAGCCTACACTCTGCATCTCAGAAGTACGAAATGCCACACTTATTGTAGAAGATTCTGACCCAGGAAGTTCATGTCAGCCACTCCGAATGAGAATATATGAGCCCCTTTCACACTGCCATTCCAGCAAATACACGGGTAAAGTGTTCAGTCAATTGTTCCCGGGTCGCTAGATTTTGCACTTTCACACTGCCAGTGATTACCCGGGATATGTGCGTGCTTTCACACACAACCCGTAAAGATCCCGTAACGACACGTGACATCAGGGCGTGACGTGTAATGTACGAGTCGAAAACGTTAGGCACGTTATACTTTCACTGAAGCAAGCGAACGATCTCGGCGTCAGTGCGGAAAGTGAGGAACTAACTGATCTCTGCTTCATTACAGTTTGCACATATTTTTTCATTGCGAACGTTGATCTTCCTTCAAAACAGCCGGTAAAAGAGTCGCGTGATAACGCGCGTCATCACTTCGACACGGCATTAGATCTGGCTTTTGTTCACACAGCGCTCGTCCCGGGTTGAACCCGGCAATGTTACAAGGTCCCCGACCCGGGTTCAATGCCGGAATCAATCCCGGGACGTGTTTGCTTTCACACAGAAGGCGACCCGGCAATGTTCCGGCAATATGCCGGGTCCGACGTGCAGTGTAAAAAGGGGCTATGGTGATAAATTTATGGCTACAGGTTATTTCCGTCACAAGCCAACAGACTTGGCCTGAAGTCTAGCATAAGTAAAGAGTCGCATTCCCCACATCTGACATCGCCTTTGACAACTGGCAGACTCTATGCACATTTGCAAGTTATTTAGCGCGTGTTTTCTCATTCTTGTCAACCGAAAATAAATAAAAATATATTGATGGATCACTGCAGCAAGTCAAAGCAAACCGTTCGTTACAGAATGTGACAATCCCTCCTTAGCAAAGTTAACATAGCCATATAACTAGGATTAGTTAGCAACCAGTCAAAAATGCCATGCAAATTTACATCATAAACTGAAGGCCTCTAAACTCAAGCTGATATGATGAGGCTATTGCATCTTGTTTAAACGAGTCAATCGAAAATGTGCGCTAACTAGAGTGTCGCAGTGATCGAATATCGATATCAGCAGGATTTGAACCAAAAATGCATAGCAAATAAGGCACAGAGAAATGAGGAGTTGTGCAATTTGACAGGGTTAAGCCCTTCTATTAACCCGTCTTCTCCATCCTCTTTCCGTAAGGAGGAATGGCAGAGATACAGGTGATGTCCTTTAATGAAAACAAACAACATGAGATTGAGTGAGGGGATATATAGGAGAACAGTCTTGTGGGGAGAAGTACACACTCCAGTGCACGATGCCAGCAACTCTGATAGCACAAGCCAAACCCTCTTAATTAAAAAATCTATTGCATATGCAGAGAAGCACAGACAGATAATGAAAACAGTAAATGAAACCACCTATTTTTGGCATGCATTTTGGATTATCGCATTAAAAAAAAACTGCTGGATGGAAACGACAAGATAAATAAATTCTAAGATTCGCATAAATTCTAAAAATGTGCATAAGAAAAAAAAACTTATGCACACAACAGAGTAGTATAAACATTTTATCCGATAAGAAAAAATGTGCATAAACCACAATGGAAACAAATTTACTGAATAAATTCCACCGCGCAAACTAAAAAAGTCAGGTGACTTTGCACTACGAGATGGGATAACTTGATTAAACAGCGGACCGATCTAATGTGTATATATATATATATGTCAATTTTATTTGGGTAACACACATATTCTGAATGCCTTCAGCAGAATTCGAATGAGCCATTTTAATCTAGATTGATCTAGATTAATCTAGATTAATTTCAAGATCACAGTGAGATTTATCTAGATTAAAAAAAATGAATCTATGCCCACCACTAAAATATATATATATATATATATATATATATATATATATATATATATATATATAGAGTGCTGTCAATCGATAAAAAAAAATTATCAGTATTAATCCCACCTAACATTAAAGTTTTGAAATGTACTTTTATATTGCAATAATTACACATAATCACATTCAATCTTCAAATTAATGTACAAACAACAAAGGTCATATTTTATATTTGTTTAATGGATTTTTCTTTATGACTGAAGGCCAATAATACCAAAACTGATTTCTCTATAAAATTGCACCCCCCATATGACCATTGACTATATTCATTATTACAGTATAACTGAGAGCTATCAATTTAAACATTTATTACACTTTAAAAAATAACTTCTAATTTAAGTGAACTAAAAAAAACAATTTCCACAAAAACCTACAGAATTTTTTTTTTTTGTCTTTGTCCTTTGATTAATATACATCACAGCATCTGGTAATAAGGTTGTTTTGACTGTTGTTTCTTAAAGCGCTGCCGTTGCTCAACGAAAAATGAAAAGTTGTTATTTTCTAGGCTGATATGTCTAGGAACTATACTCTCATTCCGGCGTAATAATAATGGAACTTTGCTGCCGTACCATGGGTGCAGCAGGCGCAATGATATTACGCAGCGCCTGAAAGTAGTACCCAGCTAACTTCCAACTGTAGCCTATTTTATTTATGATTATTACGCCGGAATGAGAGTATAGTTCCTAGCCATATCGGCCTAGAAAATCGCAACTTTTCATTTTCTGTTGTTCTTAGTACACTATGTAACTACAAAAGAGTCAAGTTTTAAATAGGAAATATATTGAAACGCTTTGGTCATTTTTGAGCAATATGCTGACGGTCTAATCAGAAAGAATAATCTATGGTAAACTACAGCTAAAGTGCTACCATAACAGCTGAATGGATTCAAAAAGTGTATAACACAACTTTAACTCTGGGGTACTTGGAAAATGTGTCTATTCCTTTAGTGTTCCTTTAATCACCTTTTTGATAACTTCATAACTTAACTGACCATGACATTGCAGGCACGCAGTTTATTTTATGCTTTGATATGAAAGAATACAGGCTACTGCCCACACCAGCGCCTTTGTGCGTGCAATTGAAGAGCATGTGCTGTGAGCACATTACCGTTTCCGCACTCGTTTAACTCGTGCCTGGCGCTGAAGTGAAGTGCATCTGAAATTTCTCCCGTTCTCAGTTGTTCTGAGACTGAATAAATGCACTTCTTGTCAAGAGAAAAAGTGACAGAAGCAGCAGTGGTGAGTGGGGTGGCCAAACCTACCGTATTTTCCGCACTATAAGGTGCACTTAAAAGCCTTTAATTTTCTCAAAAAACGACAGTGTGCCTTATAATCCAGAGCACTTTATATATGGATCAAGGCGCTCTGTCAAAATGTTGACATTCCATTTAGCACAGCTCCATCTAGTGGATGCATAACACAAACCCAGTCAAACGTTTGACTGCAGTATCTTCTATTCTATGCGCCTTATAATCCGGTGCGCCCTATATATGAAAAAAGTTCTAAAATAGGCCATTCATTGAAGGTGCCCCTTATAATCCGGTGCGCCTTATAGTGCAGAAAATACGGTAGTACTGCCCCTAGTGCCTGCGTTAACGCATTAATCGCCTGTGTTAACAGGCTAATATTGACACCATTGGTGGTAGTTGTCCCATTACCACCGCGGTGGTAAAAATCTGCCACCATCACAGCCCTACTGATATCAGTTCTTCAAACTTAATTAATATTGTCAATCCAACCCTAGTTAACACACTTCTCTTTTTAGCATACCTTGCTTGCGGACATCCTCCACTGCTGCGGTCAGCTCGTCTTTTAAGATCTGGCTCTCTTTAGCAATCTTCTCGCCTTTCTCCAAGAAGTTCAAGGTTGCTGTCTCCACGGAGGCTGCCAGAACATGAGCCTTCTTGGACCGTCCCTTCTTCTTGTTGGATGGTCCTTTGTTGCTAGAGTTCACAAGCGTGGTGACCTGCAAATGGTGCAAGAATGATTTAAGGAAAACGGCAACCTTTGGTGATTGATACAACAACTGAGGATGAAAAATGGAAAAGTAGCTTGACCTGGGTAACCAAGGGCTCCAGCAGTCTTTCCACAGCCAGTGTGCGAATCTCCAAGCTCTTGGGATCCCATTTGAAGTTGATGTTTGCTGTGTTAATGCTCGTCATCTTTCTGAAAAGATAAAAAGTGATCAATAGATTAAGAGGGGTGGTGAGACAGAGACAAATAAGCGGTGTCTTTTATCAAATGAAATGTCACATCACAGATTCATGTTTAGTGCACGCAATCACTAATGATGTAAACAATCCACACCGCTAACCAAATATAAACCCACACTTATGCCATCTGAGTAGCTCTGTTAGCCATTCTGCTTTTTTCCATTCAAACAGCGACTGCAGTTGTATTGATCAGCAATCTTGCAGTAAAGGACAGGGATAATCAGCCTACCCTGAGGCCTCTGCTGTTGTTGCAGGCATCTGTCAGCACTAGACAGCCATACTAAATGAACATTGTTTGCTATATAGGTCAGGGAATGCAGACAAAGTGGCCGAGGTCAGTGTTGCATGACCAACATTTTTGGAATAAAACCTTTGAATTCAAATGTGTCCTACAAAAAGTTAGTACATTCAACTTTGGCCCAAACAAACTAAATAATATATAAGCATTTTTATAATAATAAAAAAAAACATGAAATTAAACTAAATGAAGTATGAGTAATTTCCATATATACATGCTTATTGGGTGGAAAATATTGCTATTTAGTTGCTTACCATAAAAAATAAAAAATAAATAAGAATAGGATTCCAGAAGTAAATATTAGTGGTCAAGGCCGATATAACGGTCAATTATTGGCATTTTTTAAATACCAGCATTGGCCAATAAGTTTTTCTGCTTGGCCGATGTGTTCAAGGTGGCCCTTTTATTTTGACGGCACTGAGAGCGGCAGCACCAACTCATATTTTACCTCTTGTTTACTGTGATTGTTAACAGTTGTCTAATACGGACTGAAGTCTGTATAATAATCTGATAGAACGATAGAACATTCAGTTGGGGTTTTAAATAAAGCATTTTCTGAGATGCACATTAAACATTAAACACATAAAACATTAATTTAATTTATCTTTTAATTATTGAAAATTAAGCAAACTTAACTTTTTGGTAAACAAAGGGGATTTACTATTAAAAATAAAACATGGAAGAAATGTTGTGTGAGCAGACGCTGAAATCACCGCGAGCGTCACGCGCGCTTCAGTGTGTGTAAATAAACGGAAACGTGCTTCTGCGCCATTCATTAACAGAGACATGCAGAACATGCAGGACTCATATTTAAATAGACTGTTCCGGCTTAATATTTAAAGATATTAGTCCATATCGTGATTTGATGTAAGTGCAATGACCTATTTTTTTTAATTCATTCAAAATTTGGCAAAATCCATGCCATTCTGTGTTAAACTGTAAATTCTATTTTTATGACTGGATTCTGCGATTCCCTCTGTGTTTACTGCATCGCGGATATTTTAGGGCCCTAGTCGTGGTATGCCAGCTCTATCTTGCAATGGACACACGCCACAACATTCTCTTTACGTTTGCCCGAACTAGGGCTGCACGATATTGGGAAAAAATGACATTGCGATATTTTATTTTTCTGCGATATATATTGCGATATGAAATCAAATTTTTTCTTACAAACAAAAATGGGGTGAGCACACTTACATTCTCATTTTAAATTATTTAAACATCAGAGTATTATTTAAATTAGAGTAAATTATTTGTTTGTAACTTTAGGATATGGTTTGAATTGTTAACATTAACTAACATTAACTTACCACGAGCAATACTTCTGTTACTATATTTATTAATCTTTATTTATCTTAGTTTATAAAAACACAGCTTTTCCTTGTTTGGTAATGTTACTTTACAGTGCATTAACTATGTTAACAAATACTGTACAACTTTTGATTTCAACAATGAAGGCTATAGCCTAAATGTTGAAATTAAAAATGTTGTAGAAGTGCAGTTTAGTAATAGTAAATGTTAAATAATGTAGTTAAATAATTTAATAAATACAACATTATTGTAAAGTGTTACAGATTTTTTTATTCACCAATTCAGACATCTCGTGAGTTCAGTGTTGGACAGGTCAGTTGTTTAAACATTCATTAAAATGAATCGGTTCAAAGGAATCATTAGTTCGTGAATCAGACCTGTACGGCACGCGTTGTGTAATTATCTCTGCAGTTTAGGATATCCCACAAGATGTGACAACACAGAAAACATTTCATCACTGGATAGTTTTTTTTTTTTTGACACCATCGTGTCAATTGATTTTGATTAATATGCGCGAGAGAGAGAAAGCAAGACAGCACTCGTGTTGTTTGAAGACGGTGAGCGTGCGCGCGCGGCCGGCGCTCACTCTCTCTTTTTTTTAACAAAGATTAATTACTTCTGTAGCAAATGTAATTATTTCTCATTGTGAATGTTAATGTATTAAATAAGGTTAACTAATGAGGTCTTAGTGTAAAGTGAAACCTATTAGTCTTTATACAACCCGAATTCCAGAAAAGTTGGGACGTTTTTTAAATTTTAATAAAATGAAAACTAAAGGAATTTCAAATCACATGAGCCAATATTTTATTCACAATAGAACATAGATAACGTAGCAAATGTTTAAACTGAGAAATTTTACACTTTTATCCACTTAATTAGCTCATTTAAAATTGAATGCCTGCTACAGGTCTCAAAAAAGTTGGCACGGGGGCAACAAATGGCTAAAAAAGCAAGCAGTTTTGAAAAGATTCAGCTGGGAGAACATCTAGTGATTAATTAAGTTAATTGATATCAGGTCTGTAACATGATTAGCTATAAAAGCTTTGTCTTAGAGAAGCAGAGTCTCTCAGAAGTAAAGATGGGCAGAGGCTCTCCAATCTGTGAAAGACTGCGTAAAAAAATTGTGGAAAACTTTAAAAACAATGTTCCTCAACGTCAAATTGCAAAGGCTTTGCAAATCTCACCATCTACAGTGCATAACATCATCAAAAGATTCAGAGAAACTGGAGAAATCTCTGTGCGTAAGGGACAAGGCCGGAGACCTTTATTGGATGCCCGTGGTCTTCGGGCTCTCAGACGACACTGCATCACTCATCGGCATGATTGTGTCAATGACATTACTAAATGGGCCCAGGAATACTTTCAGAAACCACTGTCGGTAAATACAATCCGCCGTGCCATCAGCAGATGCCAACTAAAGCTCTATCATGCAAAAAGGAAGCCATATGTGAACATGGTCCAGAAGCGCCGTTGTGTCCTGTGGGCCAAGGCTCATTTAAAATGGACTATTTCAAAGTGGAATAGTGTTTTATGGTCAGACGAGTCCAAATTTGACATTCTTGTTGGAAATCACGGACGCCGTGTCCTCCGGGTTAAAGAGGAGGGAGACCTTCCAGCATGTTATCAGCGTTCAGTTCAAAAGCCAGCATCTCTGATGGTATGGTGGTGCATAAGTGCATACGGTATGGGCAGCTTGCATGTTTTGGAAGGCTCTGTGAATGCTGAAAGGAATATAAAGGTTTTAGAGCAACATGCTTCCCTCCAAACAACGTCTATTTCAGGGAAGGCCTTGTTTATTTCAGCAGGACAATGCAAAACCACATACTGCAGCTATAACAACAGCATAGCTTCGTCGTAGAAGAGTCCGGGTGCTAACCTGGCCTGCCTGCAGTCCAGATCTTTCACCTATAGAGAACATTTGGCGCATCATTAAACGAAAAATACGTCAAAGACGACCACGAACTCTTCAGCAGCTGGAAATCTATATAAGGCAAGAATGGGACCAAATTCCAACAGCAAAACTCCAGCAACTCATAGCCTCAATGCCCAGACGTCTTCAAACTGTTTTGAAAAGAAAAGGAGATGCTACACCATGGTAAACATGCCCCGTCCCAACTATTTTGAGACCTGTAGCAGAAATCAAAATTGAAATGAGCTCATTTTGTGCATAAAATTGTAAACTTTCTCAGTTTAAACATTTGCTATATTATCTATGTTCTATTGTGAATAAAATATTGGCTCATGTGATTTGAAAGTCTTTTAGTTTTCATTTTATTAAAATTTAAAAAACGTCCCAACTTTTCCGGAATTCGGGTTGTAGTTATTTTGCACTTTAATCTTTGTAAAACTTTTAACTTTATATATTTTTCTATATTGCTTTATTGTATTTAAATGTTCAGTTATTTTTGTAATAAGAATAAAGTTATTTAACCTGTTATACTATATTATGGCCACTTTTTTTAAACTGAATTTCAATATCGTGATAATACCGTATACTGTGATAAAAGCATTAGCAATTAATCGCAACAGGAAAATTTGATACCGGCATATCCCTAGTCAGCAGTGAGTGTTTGAAATAACTTGATCTGATGTGGATTATAATCACCATACAAGGCAGAAATATTTAAAAGTGATGCAAAAAACTATGCACGCTAGGCATTAACGTTACCATAGTAAACATGGTAAATACTAGAGCCCGACCGATATGGATTTTTGGGGGCCGATGCCGATGCCGATATTAACTCGAAAAGAGACGATTTATAAGCCGATATTTTGATTTTACAAATAATCTGGATATTAGACCCATTTCCTATAAACTGCATTTACACAACATTCAATAGCAAAATATCTGCCTGTTCTATGTATGTGGGCTGTATAAACCATTTTCCAGAATGGACTATGTTAAAAAAAAAAGCCTTAGATTACAGTCTCAATGACTAAACAATTGCACATCGAAAGTATATATTTTTTAATGATCAAAAAACAGTCTGGTTTTAAACATTTAACACTTTTACTTTCTTCCAGTTGAAGCTGGTTTTAACAGTCTGTGTGTGTACTGTAAATAAATTATAATACTAAAGTTAAAGTATTTGCAGAAGTAGTCCCACACTTTGCTGCTACAGCATTCACCTTTTTCAGCCATCTGTAGGCAGAAAGAGAGACGGAGAAAGAATAAGCATGTGTATTAATAATATCACCATGTATCATTACTCATGTCATCATTAGAATTATAATAATAATAAACTGGGATCTCCTACATAGGCAAAAATGAGAAATATATTTTTTTTTTTTATTTGTCAAGCAATAGGTATTACCTACTTATATTTAACAATATTATTTCAACATTTTCCTGTTATGTCTGTAAAGCTGCTTTGAAACAATATGTAAAAAAAAAAAAAAGCGCTTGTTCAGCTCACATTTATTTACATGTCCCCTCTGGTTTAATCATTTCTGACGCACCTACTGTAGTTACTGTAAATACACTATATTTGCTCTCACAGACACATTCACAACAGACCTGTATATCTTCTCCTCTTCTCTTTGTGCAGTCTGAATCAAAACATCGTCTTGCCTACTATTACCGGAAGATTACGGAATCAATTCGAAGTTGAATGGTTAACGTTAGTGTCATGAACACACCGCTGTCAATTTTGAGAAGAACCACCTTCAAACAAGTTAATAGCAAGCATTTAAGGGGCCTGCTAAAAAGGAAGCTATTAGCGTTAGAGTAACGTAACCAGCCTGAATTCACCAAATTGTTCTCTGGACCTGAGGGTAGCCTCTTCTTCCTTGCTTCTCTCTTAATTCTCATCAGCAGGACTAGCGTTATCGCTCGCATCTTACAACGGGACAGATACATGTTTGCTGCTGACCGAAAAGGAGGAACAGACTATGAAAGAGCTCCCGCTAAACGTTTTTAAAACTCCGTCTAAGCCATAGCGCAACGCAAATCGCGTTGTATCTAAAGGGCAACGCTGAGCCCAGCGGCAAGCGCCGTGCATACCGCGTCCTGTGTGAAAGGCCCAATTACGCGGTCATTATGTGGGAAACACACCGCAATAGAATAAGAATAAGTTAAACGCTAACGTTGTAGTTTGACCTCCTATTAACGTTCGCGCTCTTCCACTGATAAACATGGTATTAGCTTTGTGGCTAATCTAATATAGCAATGCATTAGCGGCTGTAAGTGATGTTACAGAATATTTAGAAGTGATAATGATAGGACCGTTAGCTAGAACTACCACACAGTTTTTTATACAGGGTATGAACTAAATCTACAATCATTTCACATGACGAACGACAGACTCACCGTCAAAACAGTTGATCGCTTTCTTCTGTAGTGGACTTCTGGCGCTGTTGTTAACTCTGGAGCTGCAGAGCTCCCTCTGGTGGGCACACTATGCAACACTCATAACATGAGTGAAGCATGAGACTCTGTTTCTCATGTTTCATCGGCCGTTATAAATGCCGATGCCGATTTAAATGCAATTAGCTTATATCGGCCGATAATATCGGCCGGCCGATATATCGGTCGGGCTCTAGTAAATACGACCACTTGAAAAATCAGATGTCAGCTTCTCTTTCTCGATCACAATCGTGTATTTATGTAGTGACATATTTTATCTGTCATAAGTCTCGCCTCAAGAGTTTAGCTATGCGTAGCCTATGTCTTAAAAATATAATAATGGTTTTTGTTCTGGAGCTTTTATAAAAATGCAGATATTATAATTCTTTCTAAATGTGATATAGGCTATTGTGACTACAAATAAACAGAAATAGACTCGACTGAATAAGCAGGCTATGTTCATTACGCTTTATTTCTGTGGGACTTATTTTCAATCTTAATAAATTAATTCATTATGATCAATGTATCACTTATGTATCACGATTGATGTCAGAGTTCTGTTCGTTTGGATGATGTGAACGCTGTCTTCCGTACTCGGATGTGCAACCGCGAACCGTACCCGAGTCCGCTTAAAAACGGTGGTCTGGGGTACGCTTCATGTGAACTCTGGTACGGTTCGCTGCTTATGTGAAATAATCGTACCAAATTGCGGAAGTGAACCGCTTTTAATGACAAATTATTTGATGAAAATGTGTGTTTGTGTGTGTGTTTCACTCACTTTCCTGATGAGCGTGACTGACGCGCTGCAAGCAGAGAGCTGTACATCTCATTTATGTTCGCCTTCAACGTTCTTTAGAGCATTTTCAGTACATTCGTAAGACAGACGCAAGTGCCGTTATGTACCGAAGCTTTATAAACAAAACGAACAGTTCAAAAACGTAATACATAAAAGTGCAGAGAGTAATTTTATGCATTTGCAGCCTTCTCCTGCGCTGTTGTTACCAAGCAACGGGGTAAACAGCTGCTGGCTTGATGACGCAAGCGAGCCGTGGTTCGGACTCAAATTAGAGCTGAAGATCTTTGTCCGAACCCGATGGGACCCAAAGGGACCCGACGGGTTCGGGCTTAATTTATATCATCTTACGCGGGCTCGTGCTTGCGCTCCGGTTTGCGAGGTAAACGAGCGGTCATGTGATGTCTTTCGATTAGCGCGAGAAAGATGCGAAAATGGATGCTGAGTAGGTGTAACGGAGGCTTGACTCCGGCAATTACGTTTTGGTTGCACCAGCAACTAAAGCAAAGTCTGAGGTGTGGAAAAGTTTTGACCACGTTTATAATGAGAATAATGAGTGAATAATGACGCACCATCAGTGAGCGTAGGAACGTGCCGAAGCCATCTACAGTGGATTCAATCATTTTTTCCTCCACAAAAACATGTAGGCTTAGCCTAATCTCTGTGAGTAAAGGTTTTTCAAATGATAAATAAATATTAATTGAGTCTTAAATGCATAATGTGGACAGAGTATATACGCTAATGTTGGCCTTGCTATTTTATTAAATGTCAGCTGCTAGTGGCAAAGCAAATCCGGCGGAGCCTTTATCTTAATTTCGTTATTGCCAAATACCCATCTTAATAAAAAAATTATCTTAATTTAATTTGTTGATGTTTCACTTGGCGCCGGTACAGGATGGCTGCCTCCGTGACGTGCTCTGCATATGTTTTTGTCTTTTTGTTAGTTTGTCCTGTCTTTAGTTATATTCCTGCAATCAGTTTCACCAGGGATGAACTGCTGAACATTCGGCAGAACGCACCACAAGATGTTTTTCCGGATTTCAATTATTCAGACGTTTTATTGAATATTGTTATCGGAGGAGCAGCGGCGCTGATCAAACGCTTCAGGACGCGCAGGCGGGGAAAGCGAGCGGGAGCGCTCGTCAGACTCAGGAAGCGCGGATTTCGAACGCCATTGCCTAGCATCCATCTGGCAAATCTACACTCTCTACCCAACAAAACGGACGAACTCCTTCTGCTTTCTCGGACAAATAAGGATTTCACACACTCTGCTGCTCTGTGTTTCACGGAAACCTGGCTGAATGACGCCATACTGGACAGCGTGCTCCATCTGCCGGGCTTTCAGCTGTTTAGAGCGGATCGCGACGCAGAATCAACGGGGAAATCGCGCGGCGGCGGGACATGCTTTTACATCAATGAACGGTGGTGTACAGATGTAACTGTGTTAAAGAAGATGTGCTGTCCTAATCTAGAAATGCAGTTTGTCAACTGCAAGCCGTTCTATTCGCCGCGGGAGTTTCACTCGCTCATTCTGGTTAGTGTTTACATCCCTCCGCAAGCGCAAGTAAGCCTGGCTTTACAGAAACTCGCTGATCAGATCACAGACACAGAACAACAACACCCGGACTCTGTTTTAATCATTCTTGGGGACTTTAATAAAGCCAATCTCTCCCATGAACTGCCAAAATACAGACAGCATGTTACCTGTCCCACCAGAGACAGTAATATATTGGATCACTGTTACACAACAATAAAGGATGCATATCACTCTGTTCCACGAGCAGCTTTGGGACGTTCTGATCACCTTCTGGTTCATCTTATACCGACCTACAGGCAGAAACTAAAATCAGCTAAACCTGTATTAAGGACTGTAAAAAGATGGACTAATGAAGCAGAGCAGGATTTACAATCTTGTTTTGACCTCACTGATTGGAGTGTTTTTGAAGCTGCTTCCACCGATCTGGATGAACTCACAGAGACCGTAACATCATATATCAGTTTCTGTGAGGATATGTGTATTCCTACCAAGACTCAACTAAATTACAACAATGACAAACCGTGGTTCACTGCAAAACTCAGACAGCTCCGTCAGGCCAAAGAAGATGCTTACAGGAAGGGGGACAATGTCTTGTATAAACAGGCTAAATACACACTGGAAAAGGAGATCAGAGTGGCAAAGAGGAATTATTCTGAAAAAATAAGGACTCAGTTCACTTCGAACGACTCAGCATCAGTGTGGAAAAGTCTAAAGAAGATCACCAATTACAAGACACCACCCCCAGCACTGTGGAGAATCAACGACTGGCAGACGATCTGAACGAGTTTTACTGCAGGTTTGAAAGAACACCCATCACCTGCCCTGAACACCTCTCCACACAACCGTTCACACCATTAACAGCTCCTGCAACCAACCCTGAATGCCTCTCCAAACAACCGTTCACACCATTAACAGCTCCTGCAACCCATCCTGAACACCTCTCCAATCAAGCACTCTCACCATTCACACCTCCTGCATCCCCCCTCTCCCCCACACCTGCAATACAGATCAGCGAGGATGCGGTGCGCCAGGTCTTCCGGAAGCATAAAAGGAAAAAAGCACCAGGCCCAGATTGTGTTACACCAGCCTGTCTGAAATCCTGTGCTGACCAGCTGGCCCCCATCTTCACAAAGATCTTCAACAGATCGCTGGAGCTGTGCGAAGTCCCTTCATGCTTTAAACGCTCCACCATCATCCCCATCCCAAAGAAACCCAAAATTACAGGACTAAATGACTACAGGCCTGTGGCTTTAACATCCGTAGTCATGAAGTCATTTGAAAAACTGGTGCTGGCCCACCTGAAGGACATCACTGGACCCTTGCTAGATCCTCTTCAGTTTGCCTACAGAGCAAACAGGTCTGTGGACGATGCAGTAAACATTGGACTGCATTATGTTCTGCAACACCTAGACAGACCGGGAACCTATGTGAAGATCCTGTTTGAGGACTTCAGCTCTGCCTTCAACACGATCATCCCAAACCTCCTCTTGCCCAAACTAACTCAGCTCTCCGTGCCCACCTCCGTCTGTCAGTGGATCAACAGCTTCCTGACAGACAGGCAGCAGCTAGTGAGGCTGGGAAAATACACATCCAGCACCCGTACAATCAGCACCGGAGCTCCCCAGGGCTGCATTCTCTCCCCACTGCTCTTCTCCCTGTACACTAATGACTGCACATCTAAGGACCCCTCTGTCAAGCTCCTGAAGTTTGCAGACGACACCACACTCATCGGCCTCATTCAGGACAGTGACGAGTCTGCTTACAGGCAGGAGGTTAAAGAGCTGGCTGTCTGGTGCACTCTCAACAACCTGGAGCTTAACACGCTCAAAACAGTGGAGATGACTGTGGACTTCAGGAGAAACCCCCCTGCACTCCCCCCACTCACCATCATGAACAGCACTGTGACTGCAGTGGAGTCATTCAGGTTCCTGGGCACCACTATCTCTCAGGACCTGAAGTGGGACATTCACATTGACTCCATTGTGAAAAAGGCCCAGCAGAGGTTGTACTTCCTTCGCCAGCTGAGGAAGTTTAACCTGCCACAGGATCTGCTGAAACAGTTCTACTCCACCATCATCGAATCCATCCTCTGCACTTCAGTAACTGTCTGGTTCAGCTCAGCTTCTAAATCTGACCTCAGAAGACTACAGAGGGTTGTCTGGACTGCTGAGCGAATCATCGGTTCAACTCTCCCATCTATTCAAGAACTGTACTTATCCAGAGTGAGCAAAAGGGCTGTTAAAATCACTCTGGACCCCTCACATCCAGCACACTCCCTCTTTGAACTGTTGCCATCTGGCCGACGCTACAGAGCACTGAGCACCAGAACGACCAGACACAGGAACAGTTTCTTCCCTCAGGCAATCCATCTTATGAACAGCTGATACACACTGAACACACTACACTTTATATTTATATACACATACACTTAATTTATCTAACACACATACTTAGTATACACTTAAATTTTGCACATAATATACATGTATATACATAACTGCATTTTTGGAATATACCTGCCTACAATTGTCAATTTGTATATTGTCATTTCTTATCTACTTATTTGTATTTTTATATTCTTTTATTATGTGTTTTATGTTCTGTCGCTGTCATTCTGTTGTACTGCGGAGCTTCTGTCACGAAAACAAATTCCTCGTATGTGTAATAGAGCTGAAACAACTAATTGATTTAATCGATTAAAATCGATTATTAAAATAGTTGTCAACTAATTTAGTCATCGATTAGTTGCTAAATAACTTTTATTTGCCGTAAGTGGCTCATTTCGTGCATATTTCAAATCTGCGGTGACCAAAGTGTGGCAGTAATGAGCCACCGGAGGTTTTACTCAGCCAGTACAGCAGGAGAAGTAGCGAATAGCCAATAGCTGGCCTCTTTTTATGTCACGTGTTTCACGAACAGCGTCTCTGCCATAGACAGTAAAAGTTCAGCGGAATGAGGAAGTACTTTACTTTGAGCCTTCAAAAAATAAGAGTAACCTGTAAACTCTGCACTACTGAACTGTTTAAGGGGTCGTTCACATATCGCGTCTTTTGCTCGCTCAAGTTCGTTATTTCTAATGTAGGCGCGCGGTATGCGCGCTCATAATGGAAGCGACGCGGTCGCGACGCGCCCGTTTTTCCAGGCGCGTCCGCACTGCATCGAGTTAAAAACATCTCAACTTTTCAGAGAGCCGCAAGCGCAATGCAGGTGCGATTTTTAGAGCTGCAAATCCATTTATCCTTTGCTGAAATTTCTGCCTCTTCATGGAGAGAGCACGTCATGGTTGTTCAGCAAAGGCAGACGCGCTTCTGCCCGAGCGCTTTGGAAAGAAGGAGAAAACGGCGCGCCTAGCGTTTTCCCACGCGTTTTTAGGCGCGATATGTGAACGGCCCCTAAGACTTTTATTTGTGCAGATTCTCCAGTACAATGTTGTTTGCAAATGTTTAGTCGTAACAAACGAGTCGTCATTTTAACAGTTAACATTTGAAGCTTTACAAACATGTTTTGTGATCAGTTTGTCGTTAACCAGTTCATAATTCAGTCTTGCAGCCTAATTATGACTGAATGAGAGAGGTAAATGTTTAAAGATATTTGAAATACACTGCTCTTTTTCACACAGCAGTTTTTTGTGTCCAATTTTTTTTTCTGGACAACCTTCTGATGGATTTTACTTTAAATTGTGAGTTCCATTCAGGTTTCATTCCATTGGCACTAGGGCTGCACGATATTGGGAAAAAATGACATTGCGATATTTTATTTTTCTGCGATATATATTGCGATATTTTTTCTTACAAACAAAAATGGGGTGAGCACACGTACATTCTCATTTCGTGTTGTTTGAAAACGGCTCGCTCGCTCTCTCTCGGTCTCTCTCTCTCTCGGTCTCTCTCTCTCTCAATTCAATTCATATTGCTTTATTGGCATGACATACAAAGGTACATATTGCCAAAGCATTGTACATAGCAGAATAGAAACAAACAAAACAAAAATACATATATATTCATAAGAAAAAAAAAAATTACATGCAAAATAAATCCATATACATTTCTATAAACATTGATGGTACTTCTAATGTACTCTCTCTCTGTCTCTCTCGCGCGCGCTCTCTCTCCCTGTCTCTCGCACGCGCGCTCTCTCTCTGTCTCTCTCGCGCGCTATCTCTCTCTCTCTCTCTCTCTCTCTCTCTCTCTCTCTCTCTCTCTCTCTGTCTCTCTCTCTGTCTCTCTCGCGCGCGCTTTCTCTCTCTCTGTCTGTCTCTCTCGCGCGCTCTCTCTCTCTCTGTCTCTCTCGCGCGCTCTCTCTCTCTCTCTGTCTCTCTCGCGCGCTCTCTCTCTCTCTCTCGCGCTCCCTCTCTCTCTGCCCTGTTAAACTTGCATGTGGTTTTCAGTCCTGTCAATTATAAACTTTCACTCTATGATGGTTAAGCTGTGCAATTAATCCGCGAATCACACTGTCAAGGGCAGGGGAGTAGCTGGCCCATACAGTTAATGAATAACGGATCAACTACGACAGCCTACATCGCACATCTTCGTGAAAATATGTTCTGAAAGATTCCTTAAGCTTTGTTTGGGATGTTAAACTACTTTAGGAGCTCTAAGGACTGCCATGGTGAAAACATTATTTGAAATCTACTTGTGAAATTTGCTAGAGTATGGGACAGTGTTTTGATTGCAGTAGAGTTCGACAAAGGATTACTGACACATAATAAAACAACTCCAGGTATATTTTTGATGAGGATATGACGATGCAAAATGGTTAAAATCTCTTAAAAATCTATGCTGAATGATAAAGACCCTTTATTAATAATTTACTTGGGGGAAAAATGGGCAAAACTAAAATATAAGTACATAAACCTATTAATCGATTAATCGTAAAAATAATCGACAGATTAATCGATTATCAAAATAATCGTTAGTTGCAGCCCTAATGTGTAAACATACCTGGCAATAAAGCTCATTCTGATTCTGTTAAAGGAGCATTGCGTAGGTTCTGAAATTTCTAACCGTTACTGACACCAGTGGCCGTTAAAGGAACTGCAGCCAGTCTCATGCTCGTTCTCAGTGCGCACACTCTTTTTTTTTTTTTTTTTTTAACTTACGAGGAGTGTCCGTGGGTGTCTGAATTGTGCTGGAGGCTGGTCGCTTCTTTCCATCCGCAGAGTCCATTTGAAAACACTATTCCCGCTGCTTACTATAATGGCTGGCGTGCCGTATGGTTGTAAGCCCAAGTAGACGAGAACGCGCATGACGTCACATTTTGTGAATTTTCGCGCCAATTCGGGCCTGACTCCTCCACACACAATTGAGCCTACAGGCTGATAGAGGCAACCGTGGTGGACAGTCTAGGTGTCATTCTTTTTTATACATCATGGTTGGCTCATACATGTACAAATGAAAACTCTATCTTAAAGATTTTTTAAGTAAAAACCTCCACATAGCTCCTTTAAAAAAGACTTGTTTTTATTGGTGCATTGATCTATTTTATAGGCTAAATGAGCCTAAGCCTATTTAGAGTGCTGAGATGTTACAATGTTACAGAGGACTTATTTTATTTCTTTATTCCAACTTCCAAGTGGTCTAGTCTACGTTATAAATAAATTATGTTAAAACATGTATAAATGACTCATTCTTGACAAAAGGCAAAAGAGCTGTGTGTGTGCACATTTGAATAATGTCGGGCTGTAAACGGGTTCAGGCTTTTAAAAAGCTGTCAATCAAAATTTACTTGTCGGGCTCGGGTCCTGTCGGGCCTAACTTTTAAGGCCCGATAACAGCTCTAACTCAAATATTATAATATGAACACAGTCCAGCGGGGGCAGGGGGAGGGGGGAGCAACCGAACTCGGGTTCGCACCAGGCAAGTGAACCAAGTGTGAAAGCACCGTAATAGCATAAAGGCAGAGCAATCCTAGGAAAACAAAGAAGTTTCCCAGAACTCAACACTGTGTAACGTCAGCTTCACGTTCTCTAGCCACCTTATTCTTCAAAGCAGAAGCAACAGTTTTCTGTGAATGTGCGAGACTTCCAGTTCATTAGCCACTGTGAGGAAATAACGAGAATAATAAAGTGAAGTAAATGGTAAAACTGTTTACACTACAAACCAGTGTGTTCATAATTAAGATAATAGGTTAAAATAATATGGTAAGACGCCTGCCCGAACAGGAAAAATTATGGAAGCATATGGGTAGCGATATTCAATTTGGAATGTAATAGGCAAAATGACAATGCAATATGTAAAATGGCAATGCATTTCTGTATTTACATTTACATTTTCCAATACATTTGTGCAACGTTTGGTGCAAAATGAAAATGAAAATTAAATTACATAATTTTCATTTGGCATTTCATACACCAGTTTTAATATGTAAAATGTGTCCGCCCCCTCCCGCCATGTCAATCACTGCGTGAACAAGGCGGGGCTTGCAGAAGGTCAGAGACTCAAATCTCAAGAAGAGGATTCAAGTGAGAGAACATGGACAAGACCTTTGGTCCGTGTACGTTTTGATCATTTCAGTTTAATTTCATAATTCGTGCTGCTGTGACTTGCAAGAGACCCCGTTAAATTATTTCTAGGTTATAGTATTGTATAAATATTGTCCCACTGATAAAAACAGTGCAAATAGTTCTGTCTCCTTGGATAACAGTGAAGTGGAAATAAATATAGTTGAATTTATGAAATAAAATTAAATAGTATTTTTTGGGAAGGTAAGTCTGGCCAGTTATACAGCAACACGAGTCAGACGAGTCTGAAGATCTGAGCTGAATTTGGTGAAACATTAAAGTTCTAGTCTGTGTCAATTACTCTTATAATAAATAATAATAATGTTACCCGTATTTTTCGGTATAAGTTGCATCAGTCCAAAAATACGTCATGACGAGGAAACAAACATATAAGTCGCATTTAATCAGAACCAAGAGAAAACATTACCGTCTACAGCCGCGAGAGGGCGCTCTGGGGTAGGCTACAGGAGCACTGAGCAGCATAGAGCTCATTTTACTGTTTTTATTTCAGAAATGTAACAATATTAATTTTTACAATTATGTAATTTCATTTTCATTTTCATTTTGCACCAAACGTTGCACAAATGTATTGGAAAATGTAAATGTAAATACAGAAATGCATTGTCATTTTACATATTGCATTGTCATTTTGCATATTACATTCCAAATTGAATATCGCTACCCATATGCTTCCATAAAAAATAAGGTGGACTCAGGTAATTTAATAAAACAATTTCAAATCAAATCTAGACCACGTTGTTATTTATTAGATGAGTAGCCATGAAATATCTGAAAAATATATGATAGAATTTGTGATAAATCGCTTGTAAAACGGGATACTGTACAGCCAGTTATCAGAAAATAAAGCCAATGAAGGGTTTATTATGCAATGATAAATAATGAGCTGACTGTAACGTTACATTATCTCTTACAAATTAACAGGTAAAGAGAAATATTATCTTTATTGTTACATTACATTGACAACACATAGTTTGTGGTTTAGGCGGAGCCCTAAATATGGGGTTAGAATTGTTGCTTTATTCCAAATAAATAGATTATGATCCACAAATAAATGTAACAAGATTCACAAAAATATATCAAATTCACAAATAAATGTACAGAGTTTAAAAAAAATATATAAAACTCACAAATAAATAAAATCAGATTTGCAAATAAAAATATATATATTTACAAATGTGTTTAATGTCACAAACACAACTCTACCTGGTATTTATTTGTGAACCGCTGTCTGTGCATTTGTAAATCACTGCACGCATTTGTGGATCGGTTCCTGTGCATTTGTGGATTTGAAACACTTCTAGCGTCGACGTGCAGATAAATCCACAAATAAGTGGACTCCACCCACCGTTTACTCAAGCCAATCAAATAACGGCCACATTGAGCTGACCAATCGTAGCACGTTATCGCTTCAACCAATCACGTTTTGGCTTAAATCCAGGGGGGGGGGGGCGTCTTGCCTGATCGGCCATGTTATGCGTACTTGTCTGTAACGTTACTTGTGGACTTGTGAAATGTCATCAGTCGCTGCCCAAGTACTGTTTCCCTTTTCAAAGTTCACATCTAGCCAAGTCCAGTTCAAATCCCCGGATGTGTTCTTGCTCCGCTCCTTTTACCGAGGATGCATGGAGAGGTGACTTGTGCGGACTTGATACGGGCCATAACCCAGAATTCAGCTCGAACCAGGTTAGCATCAATGGCGGAGGAGAAAACTCACAACTGTAAGTTATACATTTCGAAATACTATTGTTGTTTTATCACAAAATGTAACGTAGTTCTAAGAGTTTTGATGCCAGAATGTTGTTTAAACTTCAAAGCTACCGTCGAATTTTAAGGAACTATTTGAAAATTTGCTCAGACGATTTCGTTACGAGTTGAAAAGTAGCCTAACCCTCGACAAGTCCTCCAAAAAAGTAGCTAGGCCCTGTAACATTTTGTAAAATATGGGGCTGCCTGTGTTGATTCTGTAGTGGATAAACATTTGATATATTTTGCTTTGGGTATATCTAATGGGCAATTGTTTTGCCTGAGGGAAAAGTTTCCTAACTAACGTTTGCCTAACGATACTTATATCAAATGCAAACCTTATTTTAGAGTGCTCTTGTCATTTTAACCAAATAGTTTGCTTGTCTTTATTTAAATTTTTTTTACAAGTTCTTTTATAATTGTATTATTTTTCATCAACTTAAATTAAGCATTATTTTTTATCAAGGGACTGCTGAGGAAACTCGGGCCTTGATAGAGTGGCGGGCGGCCAACGAAAGGCTTTTCACCGGGAGGCGCAATTCCTCCAAAAGTTGATGGGAGTGAGTATTCATTTTGAGTGCTTGTATAATTCCCTGCATGTCTGAAGGTTTGGAGCTAGATTTGGACAGTCTTCATCCATAAGAATGAATACGTTATTGAAGTGGAATCATGTAAATCTTTATGGGTTTGTTTTGCCTATAGGCATTTTGTTCCACTTCTGGTTTGGCCATAACTGCCAAACAGGCAAAGAAAAAATTGAATAACCTAAAAGATAAATACAAGGTAATCTGCCTGTTTCTCTACTTTCTGTTACTGAAAGAGGCTTACCAAGATGTGTGTAAAGACTTTCCGGTCATATTTGAAACCTAACATAGATGCATTGGCCCTTACATTTTATTTTGTAAAATGTAGTTTACTCCGTTTACATTGTTTACTCTAAGACTGTAAAAAGAATAGTTCACCCCAAAATGAACATTCTGCCATTCACCTACAATTTTAAGTTGTTTCACACCTGTATACACTATTTATTTATTCTTTTTTTTTGCTTTACACAAAGGAAGAATATTTGTAACCTAAGAGTTCTGGGGCACCACTGACATGTGTAATTTTTTGGTGCCTCAAACTGTTAGGTTACAAAAATTCTTAAGAATATCTTTCTCTGTGTAGAGCAAAAATAAAAAATGTCTAAAAGTGTGGAACAACGTGAGGTGAGAACATGACAGCATTTTGCTTTATTTCAGGAGCTTAGGGACCCACCCACAGGAAAAGGGGTAGAGGCCGGTAGTGTGACTGCTGCCACCTGGCAGTGGTACACTGCAATGGATGCTGCACTCCAAGGGCAGCACTCGGTTACTATGCCGTAGTTGTTGCATCAAACCCACTGCCACTACAGGTGGCTCAGTCAGCACACCAGGTTCTACCCCTTCTGTGGAAGCCAGGAGTAGCCAGCAGTCAAGAAAGAGGCGACGGGACAGCCAGGCTCTTCTTGAGTTTCTAAAAGAACAGGCAGAGAGGGAAGAGAAGAGGGAGAGAGAAGCATTGGCGAGAGAAGAGGAGAGAGAGAGGGCAGCAACAGCCAGAGCAGAGACATATCTGTCTCTGTTTGAAAAACTTAATAAATTCTAAATTAATGTTGTATTTAATGATAAATGATTTTATATAGATTATTTGAATAAAAAAAAAAAAAAAATGAATGTTTCAATTTCAACCCTGGCAAATCATTGTTATAGCAACAGTGTATTCTTTATATTTACAACAAAAACACAAATAATATAAAATAATGTAATATCCAATGTCTATAGTGGTATACAATTATTTACAATCATGCAGTTAAATCTCAAGAAGAACATACCAAAATTAAGAAAACGTATAAATGTATCTATACCCATCTACTTGCACATTTATTCATACCTATCTTTCTAATTAATGTCATAGCTATTTCAACTGTTTATGTTGCTCTTTTAATGAACATGACAACATCTGGAAAGGTTTACTGTCTAGATGTAGTACTGTTCAGTTAGACACCCAGGCAGTTCCACGGGAGAAGAAAGCTGCGCAGCCAGACGTCCTCGGAGATGGTTCCCTGATAGGTCCCTCTCACCCACTGCTGCATTCTCACCATCCTCGCGGTCTTTTTGTCCTTGGCTTTCCTCCTCCTCCTCCAAGAGATCACCTCCCATCACACAGATGTTGTGGAGGATACAACAGGCACCAATCACCTTTGGGGCGAACAGTGGCCTGATCTCCAGGGCCCGCAAGAAAATTGCACGCCAGTGAGTTTTTAACATCCCAAAAGTGCGCTCGATGATGTTCCGTGCTTGTGCATAATGCCTGTTGTATCGGGCTTCAACTTGGCCTGTTAATCAAAAATCGTGTAGAAAATGTGTAGTGTATTGCAAATTCATAACAGTAAAAATTTGGTTTATCGTGTGTGTCTGTCTGTCTGTCTGACATAAAAAAAAGTGTTCTTACTTGCGACAGGCTGGCGGTATGGGGTCATGATTGCAATAGGATGCTGCAAGCAAGGGTATCCCCCATCTCCCAAAAGATAGTATCCAGCTGGTGAATACAGAGCCTGCTGGTACATTGGTGATCTGCGCAGCACAAGGGCATCGTGTACAGAGCCTGGATTGCCAATATACACATCTATAAATATGCCTTTAGCATCACAGGTGCACTGTAGAATGATGGAAGGGGAGATCTTTCTATTTATGTAGCATCTTTTTTGTGGCATTGCAGGAGGAACATTCCTGATGTGGCACCAGCAGCACAGCGGAATGCCTCATGGCCAGCAAGGTGAGCAAAGCCACCCCCCACCTCATCCATTTCCTCTGCTTTTGGAAAATGAATAATTTTGTGGAGGATGGTCATCATCTCCTCCACAACATTGTGAACAGTCCTACAAACTGTTGAAAGTGGCATGCTGAAGTCATCTGATGTGACCCTGTAGGATGCTCCACAGGCAAGCCAATAAACCGTAACAAGTACTTCAATTTCACGGCTCCATCCATGGGCTTTTTGACGGGGCAGCATCTGTACCAGCATGTTGATGCTGTTCCTGGAGAGCCTGAAAGCTGGCTTTAAATCCTCTCCAGAAAAAAACTTGACCAGGATTGGTACCTGGTCATTGATCTGTGAATACCTGCGAGTGGGACTTTGTTCCTGTTAAAATATATAGATAATATATTAAGAATGTTTTTACTTTTGTTGTATTATGTATTTGTTATATGTATTGCTTTTAAAAAGTTGTTACTATATGTACTGTCGTTGCATTGTATTTATTATATTTTTGGATTTAATGTAAGCTATATACTCAGTTGTTTTAAGGATTTTGTCTCAAATTTACTAAAATCTGCCATAATTAAATCTCCCTCTAACATTTGCTCTTTTCGTGAAGTATTTCTTTATACTCTATTTCGGTTTCATTCATTTATTGATAAGCTCTAGCACAACATTCATCCCAGAGTCTAAAAGTTGTAGCCTATATGATTATTATAGATATTAAATTGTCCTGTTTGTGTTAATGCAGTAATATGATGTGCACCTAGCTATATAAAGATGATAAACTATAAACTTATTTGAGCACCACAAAGACAAATAAAAGGTGTGTGAAGTGTAAGCTAGTTAATTTAAATGTTATCAACTGTCAAACCTATTGTACTTGTCAGTTTATTTGGTATACTGAAAAATCTAATGTAGTCTCATTACATCCCTGCAATAGTTTACATAACTTTTTGTGAGATAGTACTTTGTAGTCTGTAAATAGGGTGCCTATATGATACATTATAATACATTTTTATTATGACTTTTCATTTGGATATACCTAACTAAGTCCACATAAGTATATGGGCAGTTTATGAAGAAAGAATAATTAGAAAAACATACAATGCTAGAGAGACATGCTAATATGGCACCTCTCTTCGCCATCCTCCGCTGCATCCTGGCTTTTCTTTGAAGGATTCGTCTCCTCCGTTCGGCAGCCTCCTCTTCAGCATCTTGATAAATAGCAATTGCAATGGCAATCCTAAGCTGTTCCATTTTGATTTACACTTATTTACAATTGATTTACACCTTTCAACCGTTTTTCCCGCTTTTTTATTTAAATTGTAGCTGAGTGGGTTTATTGCTAGATTGTTCTTAATGAAAAGAGGCAGTTGTTTCCACATATTTTATTTATTTTGAACGACGTAAATATAATCACAGTATTGATGTTACCTGAACCACATATTAATGTTTAATAGTTTTTAAAATAAAAAAGAGACAGTCGTTTAATATTATATTAAATTTCATTATAAATATAAAGTGAAAATAATCAGAGTAGGTACATATTAGTTTTTTAATACTAATATATTTAATATATTGAAAATAAAAAAGAAGTTAATTCAAGTAAAACATGCATGCTGAGTGAAGCTATCAAGTACGCTGCCGTTCCATTTGTAGAATGACTGGACTCGCGTCCTCCCGTCCTCGAGAGTTCGTTCTTCTGAGTCCAACTTGGCATGTCCAAACTCGGAAGGACGGAAGTCCAGACTCTGCGAACTTGGTATTGAGAAATGCCCTGACTGTCTGTTGTTGGTCTCAAGTTCGGTGTCTATTCCCGCAGTTCCCCTGGCTGTAAGCCAAAACGTGATTGGTTGAAGCGATAACGTGCTACGATTGGTCAGCTCAATGTGGCCGTTATTTGATTGGCTTGAGTAAACGGTGGGTGGAGTCCACTTATTTGTGGATTTATCTGCATGTCGACGCTAGAAGTGTTTCAAATCCACAAATGCACAGGAACCGATCCACAAATGCGTGCAGTGATTTACAAATGCACAGACAGCGGTTCACAAATAAATACCAGGTAGAGTTGTGTTTGTGACATTAAACACATTTGTAAATATATATATTTTTATTTGCAAATCTGATTTTATTTATTTGTGAGTTTTAAATTTTTTTGTGAAACTCTTTATATTAATTTGTGAATTTGATATATTTTTGTGAATCTCGTTACATTTATTTGTGGATCATAATCTATTTATTTGGAATAATGCAACAATTCTAACCCCATACCTAAACTCCTCGAATGTTCTATTTCTCTCTCTCAAATAACGTTACCTTAAACTATTATCGTGATCGACTTAAAATTGTAAACCATCCACACCAACACATACTATAACATTAACGTGGTTTGTTTTCATAATAATAATAAAAAACATCCTTAAGAATAAAAATATTTTTCCTGATACGAGACGTGCAGCTAACGGCTAACTAGCAGTACCCAAAGTTTTCAGGATAATTTCTGTTTTAATACCCTCAAGTAGTCAGCACTTCTGTCCTTTCATCACGCTTCTACATTCGTCAAAAGATGACCAACAAGACTACACGAAACAAACTGTGTTTATTTTCGTTAACGTTAGCGTAAAATGAAACGACAGAGACAGAAATATCCCAAACATTCCATGAAGTTGGGAAACGAGCTAACAATGTAGCCACAAACACAAATTGCGTCTCTGTCTTTATTGTACTCTCAATATAGACGTAAAACAGAACCAATTATGAGGCAAATCCACTTTTATATTAGTTAATAATAAAAATAACGGCATTTAAAGTATCCAGACAAAAGCTAAACATACTCACCAAACTCTTGAAATTACTGTCAGATTCAAAATGGAGGGATGAGACTTTTAAAATGCTGTGGTCAAGTTTTTTTCCCGTGTTATAATCCCTCAAGCTGTTAAACAAAAGTCAAATGATATAATCCACAAGAAGTGCCCGTCTGAGTGATAAATGTAAGAGTTGGCGAAGGTGCGTTACTTGTGAGGAGTTTCGGGTTTCCCCGTGAGTTGAATGTGGAGGCTGATGGCGGACTCCCAGCGGTCGGTCGGTCGGTCGGTCAGCAGGTCTATGGTCAGCAGGTGTGTTTGTTTGGGAGTGGCTCGAGAACTCGAGTAAAGTTCAGTTGAGCGCGCAGTAGGGGGACCTCGAAACACAGTGGTATCGGATTAAAAGGTGTGAAAGGAGATTTAAATACGGCGCAATTTGTAAATGGACCTTTTTTTACACTGTTGTTGACTCAATTTGAAAAGGAAATGTGTATATTCTTTCTCTTTCTCACTCTACTTACTATCAAGTTTCAGTTCAGCTCAGTTCTTATTGATTGGCATTACAATAGTAGGCTACATCTGTTGCACATTTCATCATAGCTTTCACAAACTAAGCAAGGAGAGATTTATAATGTATAAAAAGCCTAATACGTGATTATTTTTAAATATGATGTATCTATCTGACCAGCCTAAGATGGTTTTGCTGGTCTAGGTGGTCTCCCATGCTGATTTCTTGGTCATCGTAGGAGGTTTGAGGCACATTTCAGCTGGTCAGGCTGGGTGGCCAGTTTGCCAACCAGTTAAACACCAGTTTGGTTTGGCTGAGAGACCAGCTAAGACTAGCAAACCAGACTAGATAATTTTAAAATATCTTTGTGAGCAACTCATTTTGTTTAGATTGCCTATTATTAATAATGCTAAAAAAAAAAAAAATCTAAATTCATATTTTCTTATAAATCTATTTATGAAAAAGAAGGACAAGGAAATGCAGTGAATATATGAGAAGCTGGTATGAGATTTTTCCATCGGAACACAGTGCAGAGTACAGCACAAGTGGGTCTGACTCATATAGGAAGTTATTGAGATGTAAGTCCCAGGCGAGTTGTAGCATGAATAGTAATAATCCTATATTTTCATCGGTTTACATGGAGAGGGCATAGTGCTCTACAATAGAGCCAAGTGGGTGATATTCATTTAATTGATTTTGTATTTTCTAAGAATTCATAATGGAACTGCCTTGAGTTTTATGTTTTAGCTGGAATTGTAATAAAGTTATAGATACGATTGTCATAGTCATCTTTGGAGCAAGCTAAACCTCATATTCTGTTTGAATAGTGGTCTCAAGCTATCTTCTCTATCGTTCAGCAGAGCTAGAGAGGATCCACTCTGGAGAAGGAGTAATACATCTATCATGAAAATCATGCCTTAACCTCTAGTGGAAATGATTGCATCTATACATGATATAGTTCTGTGTCATACAAGGCTGTGTTCATGTGCTTGAAAGTCTGTTTGGGAGAGCGTAAGTGAACCAATGTGTGAGAATATGACAAACTTTATGCACAGCTAAGCAATTTTGTCAGAGGAGGGGACTGCAATGTGGATGACAAGTACTTTGTCTTCACAAGCCTGGATACCATTGTGAAATATAATGAGCAAATCTGCCAGACCCAAGTGTTTTTTTTTTTTTCTTGGAACTTAATGTAGCGGAGGACCAATAAGCAGGTTATTGGATGGGGCCAGATGTATTTTAAAAAAAAATAAACACGTGCATCTCACCCATAATGGCCATACAGAAAAGATAACGGTGCATGAAAGTGGTTGTTTTATTCTCTTCGATATGTTGTTTTTGCATCTAGTCTATCTGTTTATGCCATTTTCTAATTTTCTCCTTATGGGAACATAAAACAGCATTGGGGTAATTGACAGCTGTGTTAATTTAGCCCTTAGAAATTCATATTTTCCACAGGGTCCGCATCTCACGGTTGTTGCCCATGGGAAACTGCTGTGGTTCCCTGGAATGAAAATAAATAAATAACTCTCAGACAAATCAGGAGAAGCCAAGTGGACGTAATACCAACTGAATACACAGAGGAAATTGCTTTAGTGGTAGAGCACAGACAATAAACTCTAAGGAAGGTAGAGTGCATTAACAACAACACTTCTTGTTCTTCAGGTAGAAAAAGCCCGCTAAAATTAGTTTGATGGAAAAGACATTAATTAATAACTTAAGAACTCTGTAAAAAAATACTACTAATAATAAAAATAATCAGGTTTTATTGTTAATATGGATCCTTCAAACGCTTGCTGTTTCAAACTTAGACCAGTCATTAAGTTGTGAGAGTGCTGTGTTGAAATCCAGGCTAAAACAGTAATGTCCCTTGCTCCACCATTTTTAGTGGCCATAGCCATGAGTCTTCTTCCATTGCATAATTTAGCCTTTTACTTTCTTTATATGTATAATGCTTAAACTATCCCTTTAAGTTAGTGGTTCTCAGGTATTGGGTTACAGTTTTGTTTTTATACAAACGCAGACATCAGGGAAAAGCAATGCTAATGATGCAAATATAATCATGCCTAGGACGGCAGAATAAAAAGGCATAGCTTTTAAAAGCCAGGGAAAAGGTGCGTCCCATATTTTTTATTAATTTTATTAATTTATTTTTATTTACTTTTTTTTATATATATACCACAGGCTGTGCATCCATTCAAACAGTATTTTGGACCAAAATCAACATTTACTTGGTTAAAGCTAGCCAATTTCAGAAGATGCCAACATGGACAGGTTGCTTGAGATCCTTCATCATCTAAAATCATTCAGGGAAGGTTTTTTTAATACATTCAATATGGGTTCACTTGCAGCTAGGATAAACATGGTTTGTGCCAACAACAATGTGATTTGTGCAATGAATTATTGGCAGCCGAGAACACAAAACCATCAAAATTCATGTGACCTTTAGAAACCAAAATTGTCTGCTTCCTTTTCAGCATGTCATGTTAATTGTTTTGTATACTGCTTGGCCAGTTCATAATGATATTAAGTGTTTGATTTGATGGACAATTTCTTAATGTTGTACAATAAACACTTTCTGATTCTCAAACCAGTTGAGAGACACTGTCATTGGCTTTCACAAACCCTTCAGAACTGCAGATATAGTCATAATTATTGCATAGGTTAAATAATAAATCTTATTATGCAAAATAATAAGTATATTCATAAAGATGCTGGAAGCGTAATATGTTATAAAATGTATCTATCGGTGTATTTTTTAATATAAGGCACAGGTTGTGATACATTATTCCTTGTTATACTGAAGAACTCTACATGTGTGTCACTCTGAATGAATAATAAATTGCAATCAAATGTTTAAAGATGCCATGTTCCTTATGGGGGCTCTGAAGGATTTTACCCAGGAAGGGGTTTTTGTGTGAAAAGGTCGGTAATGATGACTTCGCCACACCTTACTGAGTCATCCTGCAGTCTCTACTGTGATGCCATCAGTGGGAGCCCTTATCAGCATGGCACAGTCATTTCCATGGTCGCCGCATTCCTCTGTGTTATTAGTAATGTTTGCGGCCGTGTTCGGGAGAACATCACTCACAGCCAGCCCTGAAGCCATGGTTCAGTACTGCCTTTCAAACTAACAAAAGCCTTCGAAAATCTGGGCTTCATCCCAGACATACGCACAAATAGAAATGAAACTTGGGAGTACTAGCACACAGAGTACTGTGGAATTAATGATTATAATAAAGTGATCCTGTCCGCACTGAGATTTGATGTTTCTCATAATGAGGCCTATTGTGGACTGATACACACGGCCCTGGAGAAAGTCTATTCTGCAAACGCAATGCTTGGGTATTTTTTCGGCTGTTCAGTCAAACCTTTGGGAACGATGTTGACATGCTTTTGCATTATTCAACAACTGACATTTCTTAATCTCTGATGTCTGAAATCTTTGATGGGGTCCAGTGAGCGCCACCTTGTGGTTCAAGAGTACATATGCTGGCCAGATTTATCAGACAGAACAAATGTCATTCCAAAGCAAAGGCAACTAAAGAAATTATGCACACTTAAACCTGGAGTGAGAAATGTTTAGCATGGAAATGTCAACTTTTCAGCTCTTTTCCCAGTAACTAAGTCATCCATTCACACGAACAAATCTAAATGCCCTTTAAATACTGTTCTACCAGGTTGTGATGAGCAATTTACACTTTGACATTTAATAGAAGTTGGCCGGTCTGTTTCAGGGTCCGTGAGATAAATGTAATATTTGACATAATTTCTCATGCATGGATAAGGCTCTCACTCAACGACTTATCAACTGTGGCCTGTTCTTCACTAACGTGCCTCCGGCACTCTCCACTATCAGGATCATCTATCGTGCAGCCCTGTTTTGTAAAGCCCATCACTTGGGAGCTGTTCCATTTTACTACAAGATCCACATGGGAGCAAGACTGAAAATTAGGTGGGGAGAGAGTTTAAAACACCGTAATGAAACTTGAAATAAACCATTATCGCAATTTTTTGTGGCGCCTCCTACAGGTCCCTAGAGGGTGTTTCCCCTGCTTGTCTTATTATAGGGCTCCAAACTGACTTCTGTTCAGTGCCGCAGATTTTGTTATTGTATTTTGCAGTGATAGACTGTATGTTAGATAATGATCTTATAGGTTGTTTAATGTCCCTCCTGATGGAAGGAAGGAAGGAGTTAATGAGTTATTTATGAAGGGGTCACATGCATTTTCCACATTCCATTGGTTTCTATGTCCCCCTTTTGCAGGGACGCTGACAGGAATTTTGGGCCCCATGACAAAAAATCGAATTGGGCCCCCTCTGCGGAGCTGTTGTCACCACATCTCTAGGACCTAACTGTCCCATCAAAAGCTTTACATAACTCTAATCAAAGGCTTGCAACTGTCTTGCTGCTTGTAGTTCAATACTAGTACTAGCAAAATATTTACTGCTGGTGATTTGTAAATGCATGTGGTAGCTAATTTATATGTAGTTTTCAAATTAAAATAATCATTAATTCTTCTCTCTTTAGACCAAATCAATTAAGCTTATGAGAAATTTGAATCAAGGAATACATTTGGAAAATCTTGAATAAATTATGACAATTTTGATTTTGGGGTGAACTATCCATTTAACAGAAGTGAAAAAGGAGCAACTTATAAAATAAATATATATATATATATATATATATATATATGTGTGTGTGTGTGTGTGTGTGTGTGTGTATTTTAAAGAAGCACAATAAGACAAATACAATAGAGATACAAATTAAACTCATTTTTCACAAACTGTAGGTTTCACTTAACATGTATACATTTATTTAACGTCTTTTGTTGGTTAACCCCATAACTGTCACCAACCCACCTGTGGGACGCTTGGCACTCTTTTTTGTTGTTGTCTTTTTCTCTATAAAATATTTTAGTAATCATCATAAATCATATATCATTTGAAAGCTTAGAAGCCCAAGATTAATCCTGTGAAAACCATTTTGAAATCAGACATTGCTTTACCATGGAAATGGTACTTTAAAATCTAATGGCGGTCACCTCCCCCTTAGTGGGCAGGGTCAAGTGTCATAAAACATAATGCATTACGGTCTTCTAGAACCAAAACGTTTTATAATCTTGGCAACAAACATATCATTGGAAAGGTCTGAGTCTCAGGATTTCATATTTGGTGGTTATTTTGAGATAGAAGTAAAATTCACAGAGAAATCTAGAGAAAAATTCATTAAGCAAAATTCAAAATAGTTTTGATGACTCCCAGTGGCTGTGTGTGGTATGACGCCCTAAATAAAATCTAACATGAACCTCAATTTTTTTCATATCAACTTCAAATTTATAACATAACTTATTTAGACACAAGGCTTTAATTTTATACCAATTTTTGAGTAAAACCTGTTATGTAAAATATTTATAATAAATAAAATAATAAAATTAATATAGTGCATATTATTTATAGTACATTTAAACTTCTATAACTTTTTGATACTTCAAATTTTTGAAAAAATTCCACTTTTGCCAACATCTGCTAATTTTCTTCTTTAAAGAGAGACCAACCTTATGTTTATATTCCAAAGTGTTCATAAATTACAGCAATTTAAGTTTGGATAGTGCACTTTAATGCCCATTTAAAAAATGGGGGGGTTAAAATTAATGACATAGGTAGCCTATTTAATTTGGAATGCTGTCCTTTTAAGACGGAAGGCATGCATTAAATACTGACACACGTTCAGTTTTCACAAACCTGTTAACGTTCACTTAATCCATAACCTACTGTATTTACGTAAGATACTCTACACGATAAACGTGTGTATTTGAGCGCTGAGAGAACTGATCGCGCGCTGTAGGCCTAGATGAGAACTGAGGAAGTGGAGCGCGCGCGCGCGCGAGAGAGAGAGAGAGAGAGAGAGAGAGAGAGAGAGAGAGAGAGAGAGAGAGAGAGAGAGAGAGAGAGAGTGAGAGAGAACACTTCTGTCAGTGTGATTTCGCATTATAGTCCAACATCGTCTAATTAACGAAAACACGGCATAAATTTCTTCATAATTTCGTCATCAGATATTATTTTTAGCTCATCGTTAATTGACTGTCTGCAACTAACAAAACACCGTCACTGATGAGTGCGCTAAGGCAGGGCCAAACCATTTAATGCAGATACAGGGGGGGTGGTCGGTCAATATGGATGTTTTATTTTTTGGTCAATGGTGATATTTAACTTTTATTGCCAAAATAAGTAAAATCAAAGACATCATTCATTTTATTATTATTTGAAATATACTCAATGATGATGTTTTATATAGTGTATAATATAATAACAATTTTACAATTAGTTTTTACCTATTTGTTGGGCCCCCTGTCAGTCAGGGGCCCTTGGAATTGTCCTAACTTTTCACCCCTATACAGCGCCCATGCCTTTTTGCTTGTCAGCGATCCTCCTGATAAGAAAGTGTCTTTGATGGGTTACAGTCAGACACCATTTCCTTTGTCACAAGCGTATATACAGAGGCAAACATAGCATTGAGCAATTAACACTAGACCTAGTCATCGCTGATTTTCCAATAATAGCAACTCAAGCTTCTTATCGACTTGCGTAGGAAGTAGATTGATTTAAATGAAGACATATGTCTCTGTCATAAATTTCTGCATTCCATTTCAACATTCCATGCAAGACTGCCACGGAAACTGTCATTCAAAGTATTTTGCTATTTAGAAGTCAAGTGGCTTAGAGAGAAAAAAAAAGATTGGAGTTGGAGAGAGATCGAGAGAGAGAGAGAGAGAGAGAGAGAGAGGCGCACATTTCCTGTTGAGCTGGGTCAATGCAAGGTTTCCGACGTTCTCCTGGTGAGTCAGTGCGGATTAATACACCGGCTGTGAATATATTGAAGTTTGAGTTCATTTAGGGTCTCAACTGGCCCAGTGAGATCAAGTTCTATCAGACCCACTCCATAGGGCTTCTGCTTCCTTCAACATATTATTGATATGAACTGCAGAGAATTATTGAACAGGATCAAAGAACGCTGTAATTATGATAGCATGATGTCATGACAATGAGTATCAATGCAAAACCAGGCTTGTTAGAAGCCTGTGATGATGATGATATCTAGGGTTCATTATTTGAATAATAGGGCCATTATGAGCCTGACAAAACACACATTTGCTGTAAAATATAGGATTAAAAGGGATTTCACAAATCTAACTTATATGTAATTATATGCACAATATGTAATTTTTCTGCTTTAAAAATAGCAGATATCACTATATCTATGTTATATATTTTTTTTTTGTGTGTACTTACATTATCCCGACAGTTTCCACGAACTTTAAAATCCGGAGAAAATTATAGTTTAATTAGAAGACACGGCACGTTTCTTTATTTCCGTTTTGTCGCCCGTCTATGGCGTCATATAAACTTTGACCCCTCTAGTTTATCTAACTTCCTGCGGAACCGCCAAATACAAAGGTGAACAGAAGCAAAGATGAGACGAAGAAGAAAAAGTAGTAGCTAGCCTTGGTCGAGACTATTATATTTTATATTTATATTGTTTATATTGGTATTTATACCTCAATCAATAACTTAGTTATGGATCATGATTATGCTTTGCCTGCACGTTCTGTGAAGCGCAAACGTACGGGTGAAATAAATGACCTGAGAAGGTTTTGGGACGAAGAAGAAACGAGACACGGGTAAATATTGGAGTTGCATTTCCAAGATAGAGAGAGCTTCGTGACAAGCTGAAACTACAGAGAGATGCTTGCATTCTAATAAACAGGTATGCATCCATTCAGCTAACTAACGTTATATCTATCCGTATATTTTGTGAAACGATGATGTCTTGTGTAAAACGCAGACGGACTAGCTCTCATGTAGAGTATAATGTAAATCTACATGTGTTCTATATCTAGCTGGATAAAGTAGCTTCAAATGCAGTTCACTATCTTGTTCGATATCATAGTATAAACGTAGCCTAATTATAATTATTAACGAAAGGCAACCGTTTTTTTTAAACATATATTACTACTAGCTAGATGGAATATTGATTTGATAGGGGTCTCATAATTCATATATCTCTCCGTTCGAAAATACGTGATTGTCAAAATACTAAGGCCGGTGACACACTGGCTGCGTGGCGTCTCTGCTGCGTGCCAGAACCGCGGCGCGCTGCTGCTGCTGCTGTAGGTGACATAGAGGGAGACCGCCGACAGACCAGGCTGTTGTCTTCATGACAACAATATCTATACTTCATGTTGAACATAAATATATAAAGCCTACTGATAAAGGACACCGTCAACAGTATTGACGGCAAAATAGACTTATGTTTGACAGGTGCAATATTTGAAAATCGATAATTATTTATTTATTTTTTAAATTACATTTGTATCTGAATTTATGTCAACCTATAGACTTTCAAACATCAAAATGTCATGAATTAATATGTATTTGTGTACAAAATTACATATAAACATATTTTCCTATTATATTTTGCCTGGAAACGCTTCCAACACGCGTGCAAAATAGGCGTCGGTTCTATTTCTAGCATGCACACGTTTTCCGCGCCTGAGACACGCGTCTCACACAGGCAGTCTGCAAGCTCTAACCTATTAACATGGGAGCCGAATTAAAAACTGACACGCCACGCAGCTGAGACGCTTGCGCCACGCATCCAGTGTGTCGCCGGCCTCAGTTAAAATGAGTGAGGAATGTGGGGAGCGACAGAGCTCGTGTTCCAATGAACAACAACTCCCATGAGCCTAGGCTCTTTCCCGACGTCATCAAAGTACGTCTCATGTTATTGTTTTGATTGAGTGACCCCTGGTGGCCAAAAATTCCATACTGCGCGTTGAAATATAGCTTGCTGCGTTTAAATGGTTTATCTCACACGGTGTCCTTGGTGAGATAAGACATGACCAAGAAATACCAGCAGGAGGCGTTGTTTATGCGAAGAGATACTGGGTTCAAATCCTGACCTAACATTATTTTTTATCAACCAAGCAAAGTTAGAAATTTGACAGCCAGTGATCATCATACAAATTCATTTTATGGAAAAGATGGGATACTCTTTTTGTTTTCCACAGGTCATGCAAGATTCAAGTGCTGACAAACAGGCACGTGCACACATAGACATGAAAGGGGGCTTGAGCACCTGCCCTTTTTATTCCTGGAGAGAAAGTGCCCTTTTTTCTGGGATGCTTTTTTTTTATTTTTGAAAAATAATATATATTTCTGTTTGCACACAGCTTCCCTGTATGACACCTGTCAAACAAATATATTTATTGAAATATAGTATCTAAATATCAGGTCAGGAGTTCTGAAGCGCTCCCTCTCCCTCTCCCCCGATTATTAAACCCGATTGTATTGCTTCCGCTAAAGAAAATAGTCCGCTCCGTCTCTAGGGTTAGAATCCTGTGAGTCCATAGCAACGCTCTGTTTTTCATGGCAACGGTCTGTTATACTCCGCACAGCGGTCTGTTGGTTATAACAGACCGCATTCTACATTGGAATTCAACCAAGCCATGTAATAAAATAAGTTAATAAAATAAGCATATATCACCACCAGTTGATATGCTTTAGTTATTTTGTTTATCCTATTTACCTGCATTTCCCTGTCAATTAGATGCAAATGTGCGCATTTTAACTAGTTGACGCCTAATTTGCATACAGAACGTCCCCAGTTATTGACATACATCAAGAGTCTTTCCCCTGAAATTTAGAAATCTAAATTAGTGAATTTAGAAGAAATCTACAGATGCAAACTGATGGAGGATACACTCTAAAAAAATGTAGTAAATCTGAGTAACTGCATCTGGTACATTAATAAATAAAACTGAGTAGAATTAAGTTAACATTAAACTTTAAAAATAACAATATTTATAAATTAACTATTTAAGTAATTTAACTTTTTTTTATTTCCTCGAAACCTTTATAAAATAGTATTCCATACCACCACAAATACATACATGACATTGGCTTTTATTGAATTTTTACTCAATTATTTTGGTAAGTTTAATTTTAGTGTTATGTATTCTGATAACACCAAAATAATTAAAACGATGTAGTGCCTTGTGCAAAAATAAACAAATTATTAGTAAAACACGCCCCTCTGTTTGATGCAGTTATTTAGGTTATTCTAAATATGAAGAGTTCAGATGAAAAATCCTCTAAGTGCCATCTGAAATTTCCTTCAATAATGATCATTTTTATCAAGCTTGTATGTTTATGTTCACTTATTTCACATTACTGGCAATGAAAATTACCTATTAATTGTCATTTAAGTTAAATTACTGAACTTAAATACGAGCTTGAAAAAAAAAGCTCATAAGAAAATTTCAGATGGCACTTAGAGGCTTTTGCATCTGAACTCTTCATATATACTTGAAACTAGTAGCATAGAAAATGTTTTCAAAACATGCACATTGTGGAATGGTTTCCTTTGCTGCTCTATAAACCTAGTGAATACTAAGGAGACCATGGTTTCTGTGAACTGATTATTTTGTAGACATCTTTTGAAAATGAAACAATTGCGTGAGTTTGAGGAAGACAAAATTAATTTACTTTTTTAATTATTTTTTTTAAAAAGAAGCCAGAGTTGCGTTTATATATATATATATACTTTTTTGTTAAAAAAAAAAAAACAATTATGAGAAGTGCCCTTTATTTCACTTGAGCCCCTGCCCCTAAAAATGTCTGTGCACATCCCTGCTGACAAATTATGACAACGTTTAGATATATTAAAGGTGCAGTGTGTAAATATTAGCGGCATCTAGCGGTAAAGTTGCGAATTGCAACCAATGGCTCAGTCCCCAGTTCACCCCTCCCTTTAGAGAAGCTATGGTGGCTGACAGTAGCAATGAGATTTCTTTTCAAAGGTAAATTAAGGAATTATATTTACTTTATTCAATAAATCGATGTTATTGCTAATGTTAATGTACTTGTTCATTATTGAGTCAGTGTTTTATTCGCAAGAGCAACAAAGAAACGAAACACACTCTGTAGAGCAGTTTGTCCGTTAAGGGCTACTGTAGAAACATGGTGGTGAATTCCATGTAAGGGGACCCTCGGCATATATAGATAGAAATTGCTCAATCTAAGGAAATAAAAACATAACGACTCATTAAGAAAGGTCTTTATACACCTCTGAAAACATTATGTATATTATATTGCATTTCTGTAAATAGATCGTTGTAAATATTAAACATTGCACCTTTAATTTAAATACATTAATTTCCACCACCATTTGAAAAAAAAGTTTATATGGAAAGTCTTACATTGTGAAATATTATTACATTAAAAAATTGCTGTTATTTTTATTTTAATATATTTTACAGTTTTATTTATTCCAGTTATGGCAAAGCTGAATTTTCTTGCTGTTCAAGAAAAATAGTTTCTTATTATTAATGTTGAAAACTGTTGTACTGCTTAAATGTTGTTGAAATCATGATACATTTTATTCAGGAATCTTTCATAGAAACAGAAATTTTTACTGACATTTTTAATTATTTTTAATGTGTCCTTGCTGAATAACAGTATTGGATTTGAATGGTAGTGTGTATATAGGAAGAGGAATTTGCATGTTTGTTTGTTTTTGAGTGATTCCATTACAATGAAATACAATAAAGCAATATTTTGATTCTAAACAAGTTTATTCATACATTTTGGGTCTCCTTATATCATTTAATTCCTATCACAAAGCCTCCAAATTTTTCAGGTTTACAGGAGAAAGTGAAGCAGGAACAACCTGTTTTTCTCCTTCCACTGTTCAGTCATCCATGTTAAATGCACAGATACAGCGTGAATCATAGGTCAGAACGAACAGCACAATGTCACAGCTCTCCTTGGCCACATTGAGTGTTGAATTTCTGCCTCATTACTTTGACACATGCTTTCCAATGATGGAACTTCATCTGATGGAGAAGTACAGCTCAACTCTGCTGGCCAGTGGTTTGTTTTTGGCTTCTGTAAACATCAAGAGTTGCTGTTACTGTTGATGTGTCAGTATATCACACTGGTGCAGAGCAGCATGAATTTCAGCAAGTCACAAGAGATAAAAATGTGTAGCAGAGCATAGACGAATGTCAGGTACTAAGAGATGTTTTCACACTATAAGAAAAGGGGAAAACCATATCAATCCAAAAGAAAACCAGACTTTGGTGGCTAAAATAGGATCTCAGTGCAGAACAGCAGAATTTAAATGTGAAGCTTCATTCACAGATGACAAGTAAGCTATGAAATTCTGTCTCATCTTAACGATCCTTTAGAATTATCCTTTTAAAATGTTTGTTAATAATGCCACAAACATTTTCTGAAGGAAAAGTGAGGTGTTTATCCATTCAAAACTATCTATGCTAGAGTGTTTGGGGGTGGTTCAAGACTGTTGCTATGCAGTAGCTAAAGTGTTCTGAGTAGTCTAAACATGCTGCTATGCAGTTCTGCATTGTTAATCAGTTTCTGGGAATTCTGAGTTGTTTCATGTTGCTGTGCGGTTGCTATGGTTTTATGTATGGTTGCTAGGATGTTGTCTGAGTAGTTTAAGCATGTCGCTATGCTGTTCTGAATTGTTAATCAGTTGCTAAGGAATTCTGACTGACAGAGGGGACTAAAAGGGCACTTTTGCTAAGACAATTTTTGCACGTTGCTGTGCAGTTGCTATGTGTTCTGAGTGGTTTAATGCATTGCTGTAGTTGCTGTCAGTGGTTGCTGACTTGTTCTGTTCTGACTGTTGCTAGGGTATACTGTGTGGCTGCTAGGTGGTTACTGACCTTACCAGTTCAGAAGAGCTCAAGCTAACATTTCGAAGATATTCTCGTCCCTAGATATGACTTGCTTGAGTAAGCAACACAAACAAATTATAATACAATATCTACTGTCCTCTGTATAGAACAGTACATCAAATCTGTTTTTGTTTAGTACCCACATTAGCCAAATTTGGCCCACATATGCTGCTTTATACAGTATGTGATTTATGGGCAGAATCCATTTAATGTATTAGAAAATAACAAACCATAAAGAGAAAAGCCAAAAACACTCACTAAAACTTACAGACTATTTAAAATTTCAAAGAAACAGTAGATCAGTTTTAAGTTGATGAATTTCAAGTGTTGGTGAGCAACTACTACTGATCACAATAAGGGTCTGAAATGAGACATATAAAGAGCAAAGGCTTCTTGGAAATTTCTAGCTGCAGTGGTCTCATGCATACAATGTCAGCTCAGTGGATGGTACAATGGTGAAATACAACCCGAGTGGATGGCAATAAACATCCAGTCACTGGCCCCGCACTGCACTGTAAACAACCTGTGACTCTTTGACAGTTGGATATATCTTCAAATCATGGCGAAAAGACTACCATAATGCACTGTCAAGTGTGGTTGGTTCTGTTTTATTTTAGCCTGTAAATGTACCAAAATAAGAGGATATATATATATATATATATATATATAATGATCCAATATATGGATCATTTGTAGCCACAAAGTTCTGCTTCCATTTTCAGATATGCCACAAGATGGGTGAAACTCTCCACTTGTGACAGCCTAATAAACTGCTAAGACTTCCATAGAATAAAAAAGAAAAAAAAAGCACTGCCGCACTATACCAGCATCAACATCATGGATTATGGAGCCCATTATTAATTAGTTCTGTAATCTGTTATTATCACACAAATGTAAACTGATTGTCTAGATGTCTGTAGAAATACTACTGATCATTTGGCATTTTAAGAAGGCCGAAATCTAAATTGCACAATGTTGCATTTTCACCCTGCATTCCCTAATTGACAGAAAAACACAATTTTCCAAGAACTGATGCCATGTGCTGTAGTTCACACTCCACGGTGGTTATTAAATACAATTCTAATGGGTAAGAAAACATTTTAACCTTCTCAACGAACACTTTGTCATTTCATTCTTCCCTGCTGCTCTCTCAGATACCGAAATATTTGAAAACACATTTGCTTTGAACTGTCTGATTCACCGGATTCTTCCTGTTTTGATACAGGGATCAATTTGTACAATTATGAAAAGCAACTCAGATGGCATGCTTTCATTAAATTCTACATGATCACAAGGACATCTATTCTTATTTGCATACACATGAAGCAATTATGGAAAATGATTATGGATTGTTGATTCAAATGTCTTTTCTTGTTTAGCGGGCTGAAATTTATATCTAATCCACAATAAACATCAAACACAGCCGGGGGCTTTTCACTGGCTATTAGGACATGTAAGTACACCATCTGAGCTCCATGCAACTCTGATTCAAATAAAAAAAAAATTCATTTTCAAATTTCATTTTCTTCTATGTCTTTCTTGTTATTGAATCAAGAAATGCCTTTTCCCATTCTGTAGAAAACAGAAATGAGATCCAGAAAATACAGTGTTCATTATTGATGTAATATTCATTACTATCTTCATTTTATATGGTCCTTCTACTGAATTAAGTAAAAAGGGAGACAGGGGGGTCAGACATGAGGGCAGTGAGATCTATATCATAATAGCTGTTGAGAGCCTTTACCTTTTTCTTTTAAGAGAGCCAGCCTGCTATATTATGAATGCCAGCTCTTTTCTCATGGCCCATCCCTCATTGTGATTGCTTTGGCTTTTTTTTCTCCATGGTAAATATTTCATATACTGTTCGAGGTAACATGCACACGAGAGAAGCACTGATATAAATTACTGATGCAAACAGATGTTTAGGTTTGCATCCCTCAAAAGGTGCGCGGGCATTCAAACGGAACTGCATGGATTAAATCAGGCTTTATGTGATCCTGTGGAACATGTAGAACAAATGTTAACATTTACAAATGAAGAGCAACCTGCAAAGTGTTTTCACTGCATGTGACACCGGCTCCTGAAACGTCTCTATTCGAAAGGGGTTAGCACTGATTGTGTAAAGGGAGGCCACACGGAGGCCAGTCAACAGCTTCTGCACTCTTGGCATTTGTCCTACTGTCTACTGTGACTGGGTTCTGTAATTGGTTGCAGCTCTGCAAAGAAATATGGGTAACTGTCTTGCACTAGTCACATCATAAAGCACAAGGGACTGACAGCATTTAGCCAGCCATCCTCCAGCGAGAGATATCACGGCCCTAAATGTCTCCGGGAATAAAAAAAAACTGAGATTAGAGCATATCAATCCAAATCTATATGGCACTCAAACTCAGTGTAACATGCACAGTGACACAGCATAAAGGGGCTGCCTGTCAGTTTCTCCTTTGCTTCTATGTTTCTGTGCTGCCCATCTGCATATGATTGGCTGACAGCAGAAAAATGGGTCACATATTGCAAGGTTATTGTGTTTTTATCACTCACAAGTGGTTTGTATATTCATCCACTGAAATGGGTCAGAAGAATTACCCAAATTGTGTTGAGGGTCAAAGTGTTTGCAGTAGAAATGGAAATAAGGAATAAAATATGTATGGCCTTGAATATTTTTTGAAGACAAACTGAGGTTTGCAGCTGTTTGAACCAGTCATGCACCACCATACCAAAGAATGGCATAAATGAAGCAATTGAAACAAGAAATGTGACCACTGGGGCATTAAAGTTGGCCATGCGGTCAATGAACAGCGTGCCAAACAAACTTAAAATCATTTCTGGTAGCACTGATTGTGATGTCATACCTGTATCTCTCTCTCTCTCTCTCTCTCTCTCTCTCTCTCTCTCTCTCTCTCTCTCTCTCTCTCTCTCTCTCTCTCTCTCTCTCTCTCTCTCTCTCTCTCTCTTTCTCTCCCTCTTCCCCCTCTATCTATATTTATATACTATATGTAATAATATTCAAAAAAAAGTCTGTTACGCTCACTAAACCTGTATTTATTGAATCAAAAATACAGTAACACAAATATTGGGCAATTGAACACAGTATACTGTATGAAGTAATAATAAAACAAAAGAATAATGCAAAAAAGTATATATATATATATATATATATATATATATATATATATATATATATATATATATATATATATATATATATATACACATAATTGTATTTTATTTTTTTTATTTTTTGTTATGACCACTTACCACAGAAATAATAATAATAATAATAATTCATTACATTTATATAGCGCTTTTCTAGGCATAGTCTAGCGCTTTTCTTTACATAGTCTGGGGGTATCTCCTCATCCACCACCAGTGTGCAGCATCCACCAGGATGATGCGACGGCAGCCATAGTGCGCCAGAACGCCCACCACACACCAGCTTACTGGTGGAGAGGAGACAGAGTGATGAAGCCGATCAGTAGACGTGGGGATTGTTAGGAAGCCATGATGGTCAGAGGCTAATGGGCAAATTTAGCCAGGATGATCTAACAGAATAACAAACAGATAACAAACGGATGACTTCAAAGCAATTAAACCAGAGATGTCCAAATCAGGGCCAGTGGACCCGTAATGACTTTTGATTTGGCCTTATCTTCATTTATAATTTTTCTTTTTGTTTTAACTTTTTTTTTATATTATTTATTTATTTATTTGCATTGGAATGTAGAAAATATAAGTGAATTTAATTAGAATTAAGTTTAGATTAGTTAGAATTTAGTGTGTGTGTGTGTGTGTGTGTGTGTGTGTGTGTGTGTGTGTATATATATAGGATATAATGCAACATTTACTTTTGGCCCATGATCAAGTTTATTTCTGGTCCTTTGTAGTAAAAAGTGTAGGCGCCTCATGAATATGAACTACAGTAAAAGTGACAAAACAAATGTATTTTTCATGGGGCTAAAGTATGTAAACATTTTTTGGGTAAAATACTTCCTCCTCTTAATATACAGAAGTATGCCATTTAGGTTTATTTTTTCAAAAACTATATAAACTGTGTCTCTGTGGTGCTATCAAGCCATTGCTTTGTGCACCTCAAACGCAAGAGATTCTTCTTCAACAATCAAAATGTAATACTAATAGTACAAAAGGAATCTTTCTCTTTCCTCATTTTAAGGGCTAGCTCTTTGTCAAAAGAACTCCATTATTGTATAATATTTATTTACTACTGCAAATGGAACATTGGACAAACATACACATCTGTTCTCATAAAAAGGCAGAAAGGGGAACAGGTCTTCCCATTTACTGCATCACGAGGCTATTTCACCGTAATCTGTTATCATGTTGTTTTGACCATTATTATTGGTTTCCCTTTTCACCTCTGATTCATCACAGCGTCACATTTAAAAACGGTCTTCTAACAAATAGAAACACACACACACATAGTGCTCAAGGTCTCTCCATAACTGAACACATGGGTCACAAAATGAATGATTTCCTCCTCTCTCGCTGTGTGTGTGTGTCCTCTCCCGTCCTCCTACACACCTCTCGCAGGCATAGAGAGGGTCCCGCACAAACACGCCAGTTCACTAATGTCCTCCAGAGAGATCCCATCATGGGTGATTTCAGATGCCATCATCATCTCCATTAGCAATCACATCCACATGCTGGTGCTACTGGACATGAGCTCCAGTAGATGGAGGCAGCAGTTCTGCTCTATGTGGCGTGACTGTCTGAGAGATGTTTGCTCAAGCTTTGCTATGCTGTTATAGTTCTACATTATTAATCAGCTCGAGCATATATTTCTTTTCATTCTCCTACCGCGCGCTGCCCTCCATGGTCAGCGTCCCATAATTCACACAGCAACTTATGCTTCTCTGATGTGCCTAGGAGCACAATGAGCTACCTGCAGATTAAAGGCTTATATGGCAGTTTACTCCCAGGCCCCATCAGCATTCTAGCATATCATCTCTCTCAGTCACTCTTTCTCTTTGAAATCATTACATCTAATATTCCTCATTGGGCTGCACACCACACACAGATGCACCTATGTGCTTTCATGTGCATTTCGCTGCTTAAAGACACCGTAGCTCTGTTTCAAAACCTAGCTAGGTAAAGACCGTCTTAAGAAATTTTAGGCGCTCTCCTACTGAGAAGGCTGTTTTAAGATGTCGGTATATTAATTATGTGGCCTAATAACATATCTTCTCTCGGCCAAATTCTAAGGGGGTACAGCATGAATCCTTTGCTGAGGAGGCAACCTCAAAATGCATTGTAGTAAAAAAAATATAATAATAATTCCAAGATTAAGAAGTGTTTACAAAAATCCTAATAAACATTAATTCAATTAGACACAATTAGAAATAGAATAAGAAAACTAAAATTGTATTATAGTCAAATATTAATAATAATAATTAATAAGTTAAAATCTAATTTCAGTTGATTTTATTCTATGACAACCAAAGAGTTATGTGTGTCGTCAGGCTTATACATGTAACAGCACTATATTGGTGGGCAGGAAAAAAAAGTGTGAGGTTAACAGAAAGTAAATATTTCCCCATTTATAATATTTTATTGCATATGTATTTCATTTTGTCGTTGTAAGAAATGGGTGTTTATAAACAGCTGCTTTTATATTTTAAAAAGGGAGTCATATTTAAAAGGGATCTTCATATTTATTGGCCTGTATAGCATCTTAGTTAATGTGCTTTGAGGTCACCTATAAACTATTGTAGGCCAATATGCAAATGAAATAGACTCAAGATTGATTAGTCATATGACATTTGGTAATGACTCATGTGGTTCTCAAAAGCAAAGACGGCCGATTTCAAATGACATTCTTTCATAAGGAAATACATTGACGCAAGATGGCAAACAAAACACGTCCAGCAATTTCACGGGGTCTGTAACAGCCGACGTATCACTCAATATTTTTTTCTGTGCATCTGCAACATTCTTTAATTCACTTTTGTACCTAATTGCATTCCCCGGCGTTTCACTTTCATTCTGATCCAATAAGTCAAAATCCACAGATTTCAGTTTCAGCTTAAGAGAGTGTCCGTATAGTTACCATTTCCTTATTCTCATCACTCTTCTCACAGTGAGACACCAGGCTCGTCAATTAAATCAACTCTGAGTGGGCCGATGCTATTTTTACCACTATCACAAGACTGCCAATCAATCTAGAGGAGGAGAATGCTTTAAATGAGATATAGGCACACCATATTGTAGGAAATGATGAAACAGTAATATTGCTAATCATTCACTCTTTCTTGTGTATGAGAGCCATTTTTCAGTCTCTCTGATTTCCATGTTGACTGTGAAAGACTTTGAGGGCTGACCGCACAGTGCCGGTCACTGATAACGAGATAATCTATCCCTCTGCAAAGCGTGAGACTGGATGTGATTCATGAGAAGACTCAGTAGGGAGGTGGGACACCATTATCAGATTCATACTGAATTTTACACTCGTCCAGACCTTTATGTCTTCTCTGGCATTTACTAAGAGAGGGTTGCTGGCAGAGGTCAGATCTGTGCCTATAGTGGTGATGGTTAAAGTTAGCAGACGGCAGGCATTTTTATTCTAAGCATGTTAAACTTAACAAAGTGTGGTGGTCATGGACTGTGTGAACATACGTGTTCTTCTGCAGTGTTCTTACATACCACAAGAGGGGCCTCCTGGTGCTGCATATGCTTTAAAATTGTCATTTTCAATTAATAGAAAATTGAAGGAAAAAACAGTAGAGTACACTGTAAAAAATAAGTTGTAATTAATACTAAGAATACTGGAGTATGTTTTACAAAAAAAATACTACTTAGAGATGTCATGTTTAATGCGTTACTTGCAAGTAAAAAGTACAAATTATCTTTTATGAAAATGTTTTTGTGACTGCATTTTTCCAAACAATGAAAGAGAATGGTAACAATGGGCTATAAACTTCAAAATAAATAAATAAATATTTTTTCTTTTTTTAGACTTTTTTTCTACTGTGAAATACAAAAGAAGATATTTTGAAGAATGTTGGTATTTGAATATTTTCGGTTTCCATTGACTTCAGCTGAATGTACAAAAAAATAACTGGGAACAGAAACTTTTTTTTGTCTGCTCATTGGTTCTTGTGTGACGACTAACCAATCACATTGCAGTAAGAATATGCACATATTACATTTGCATGAATTATATTTGAGAACAGATAGGAAAGTTTTCACAATACATTTACATAGTTAATTGTGAACTGTAAAATATATAAATTAATATAAAAAAGATATCTTTTAGTTGAAGATAAAATCTTAGCAGTGCAGCAGGTCACACACTTATATATATAATTACACACAATTATATATAATTTAATTTATATTGCAGATATGACAGCGCTTGGTTCCATGCCACACACGAGAAACCTCTTCATCTCATGTGCAGCCCTTTCCTTCAAAACACTGCAAAATAACAGCTTGCTATTTGAGCAGAGAAAATGAACCTCCCAGCCGCCATTCTCTGATAGCTTGTGTAAATATACAGAGGGACCGACGCATGAAGTGCAAAGAGGGAAATAGAAATGTTACATTACATTTAGTTAAACAGGCACACAGAGATTTGAATGACAGGAACAACAGGTCAAATAGGAGTGTAGAGGACAATGGGTTAATTGCATGTCTTTCACACAAATTGGTTCCATGGGATCTAAAAGTAAAGCTCAAGTTTTCATTTTAACGATTAAAATAGCTGTTAAATTATTTATTTCACGTTTTTTTCTTTCTTTTTACACTTGTTGGAAATGTTGCAGTACCACAGCAAATCCTATAGGTGGCACAGGATTGTCATGGTTGAGGGGAAATATCTGTTTTCAGGCTAAAACTTGCTTAAAAAAGTTGCCTAAATAAAAATAATAGTTTCTTCGCTCTATGAACCTTTAAACTCAATTGGGAGCCTCTAAACAATAGCATAAAAGATTGTCACTGCCGTCTATAGTATTCACTGTGACCATAACACTCTCCCAGGAACCAATTAAAAAGACATCACACTTGTCTTCATACATTTTAGATTATGTCTCTGCTAATAAAGTTTCAAAAAGTCATTCCACATATTGCCAAGAGACAAAACTGAATGCCTGGATGAGTTGCCTGCAGCTTAACTTCTTCATGGAAATGAGTCTTGTTCACTTCATCCTTTGCCAAAACAGGATGTCGAACTGCATCTGAAGAGACATTGAATGGTCAACCGTCAAAATACTTGGCTGTGCCAAACTAGCAGATTTAACAGATAAATTCCATTACCCGTGAAGACAGTGTAGGCTACTTCTGTTGGAATGACTTGACTAAGCTGTATACATGTTTGATGGTCATTTGTAAATAGTCTAATGGAATAAAGCTAATTTAAAAGTTAAAACTAAAAGATACATCAACCATGCGGGACAAATGCTCGCAGAAAAAAAAAACAGCACAGACTCTTATTAAACAAAAGCACAAGTCTCTTATGTGCTTCCCTCAAGTGCATTAAGTGTAAAACTCACCATATGTTGGTGATAATTAATGCTTACAAAACTCAGTACAGCAGCTTAAATTAAGCTTTACATTTTGCAAAACACAAGCTTTATATTTGCTGTAGAAAAGCTCCTGAGACATGCATGCAGATTTCAAGCAGCTAATTCTGTGTGCACAAACCACCAAGGAAGACATTCATCATCACTTTTCATCTTGTCCCCAAACTCCACAGACATATCTTGTATCTGCAATTTTTCGGTCAGCTAAAATCCTGAGCACAGCGAGAAATTAATGACACAGTCTAGCATGACTTTGCCCACGCATTACATGCCTCGTCCCCCGGCACAAAGGAACCAGCTGAGCCAGGGTCACAATAATCACGTGATTTAACACCTGTGCTGTGTGCAAACCTGATTTAAAATCCAATATAAAATGAATACAACCTCCACATCTCATTCCACTCATGCAGATTTAATTTGCCTCTGTGTGTTCAATACGATACAGAAACTTAGAAGTTTCTCATTTCATTTTACATTGATGATTCTCCTTCAGCAGTCTTGCAGGGTAGTGTGTGTTAGTGGGTGGGTGTGTTAACAATTAGTTCTGTATTTGCACTGCGCCTGTGTGCCAGTATTATTCTGTTAAACCTGTGTTACATGATAGTGTGATAGTGTGTCATAAATTAATCCACAGAATTAGAAATTATAACTCTCTTGACAGTTTTGTTGCCAGGAATTTTAAGTAAGTCACCTATGCCTTATGAGCGTGACTAATTACTTTACTACATTACATTAGCAGCAGGTAAATTAAGTCAATGTTGCAGTTACAGTATGGGGCTAACTGGATAATACATGATTTCATGATTTTCTATATGAGGATTTAGACATGCTCTGCATAAAATTATAAATTGATGTAACTAATTCGAATAATGTTTTAAAAATCATTTTTTTCATGATTTTTTAAAATTAGTTTCATACTGACTGTCTGATAACATCATTATTGTTTTGTTTGTTAAACTGTAGTGTTTTCTCAATTTGCTCAATTATCACTGCAAGCTAAAATAGCCACCTGCCCAGTGGTTCATTGACTGCTCAAACCCTAATCATTGTATGCTATTATTTTTCATTGCCTTTGGACATTTTTTTATTAACATTAATGTGCAATTACATGACCCTTTAATTTACTGACATGTAGCTTAAAGGCTTGCTGCATGCATCAAGAACTATAAAAGAAGATTTATGCAAAGAACACCAAGAGGTTAAAAAGGCAGTTTTCTTGCGGGTGGTATGTCCGAATGCATCCATAAATCTGAGCTTTCACTCGTTAAATAGCTCTCATTGAAGAGGAATGTCACGAAGTGCATGTAGCCTATATTATTTCAGCGATACTATCACACTGTTGGCAACAAATATCTTTAGAGCCATCTAAATGTCTAATTTTAGGTATAAGGATGTAAATGTTTGGCAGGGAGTATGTGAACTGCTATAAGACCAGTCAAGAACCAGATCTCATAACTGAGATAACCGGGTGTCCAGACATTGGAGGGAGCCAATGATAAGAAGGTTACGACCCAGGGTCAAAGTGCTAAGATGCTGATTCATTATTTGCATATAATTATTCGAAGATAGAAAGAAAGAAAAACTCCCTAAGCATCAATACAAACCATAAATGTCAGGCCTAAATTTCGTATAGCATGAAAACACTGCAGTTGTGTCCTCATTTTAAGTTTAGGTTCATGTGACTTGAATATTTTTTTAATATGTCCTGCCCATTTTTCAGTGGTGCATCAAAAACAAATAAATCAACGGTTGTGTTTGCAGTACAGTGACTGTTCTGTGGCATTCACTCTCACGCTCATCTCAGCTATGTGTGGATGCCTTGTTTTGGATGAAAATCGGAAATAAATTTTACTGCATGCACTAAGTGGGCAGATCATAGCCGCTGCAAGCACTTCACACAAACAAATAAATCATTATGAACAATCAGTCGGTGAAAAAAACTAGTTAGCGCTGCATTTCAGTTATACTTGGGTTTGTTTTTAAAGATTCAGATGTTTTTGTGTGTGTGTGTGTGTTTTTGAAGTGGCTCAGAATTTGATTTGAATTTGAGTTGATGATATATTTTGTTAAATTGTGCATAATGATTAAAAATCTAGGATTGCAACTGAAAAATTCCAGGTTCAGACCCTTCAGTCCATGTACTATAATCAATGTGCCCTTAAGTGAGGCGCTCAACCCTAATAATGTGGAAATTTGAAAAAATATGGAAATTGATTTTTAGTGATAATGTATAAACCTTTCAAGGCACACCAGCTCTGCGCTCTGAGGTTGTTAACCAATGGTCTCCATAGAAGCCCAAGTCATGATGAGATGATATCTCAAACTAGCTCATTTATATACCATATTTCATACACAGTGGTAATTCAACAATATTTGTTCAGTGTGGTTTATATAAAATTATGTTTAAAAATAGAAAACATAAATTGGTCCAAAGAAATAAAAAATATATTATGGTATTCAATATAGTTTATTGCAATGCATATATATATATATATATATATATATATATATATATATATATATATATATATATACAAATATATTTGAATACAAAATTTATTGACTAACCTTTGTTTCTATTGTGCAGTTCTATTGATTCTATCAATTACTATTGTTTCATGTGATTTTGCTTTTAAAATGCTTTGTTGTTGAATCATTGTTTGATGAATAGAATGAGAACAATTGTTAAATGAGTTGTTCTTTTGAAAATAAAATGCGACAAATCTCCTAGAACCTAGTACATTTGTACTTCAGTGTGGATAAAAAGCATCACCTCAATGACAAATGAAAGGCTGTGTACGTTTGTGTGCACAGTGAACAGGTTTAAAGATTTTGTTCTGCTGCGTTCGTCTCATAAGCTTTAATGTGAAACCACAAATCCTGTCAGATCGTATTATTATTCAGCTTTCCATCAGTACTAGCATGATTAGATTGATTAAACTTGGCTGCATCCTTTGAAACAACAAACCATTCATTTTTAATCAATACAATTAAATAATTTCGGCCCAGACTCGCTTTATATTTTCTGAATCCCGTTGATTAGTGGTTGTACAGACACCTTCCTCTCTTGATTAAAAAAGCACCTTCAAGTGAAAAGCAGCATAAAGATGATATCTTAAGCCCAATGACAGACAGAATGATCAAAATCTAATTTACATAAATGTTACAGAATAAAAGTCAATAGACTTTTTATAATTATGTTTGCATTTATTTTGAATTTAAAAACTTTCCACTTCGTCCTTTATCAATGACAGTTACCATAGAGCAAGATTATTGTTGAGGTTTATTGTGAAATTCATCACCGACAGCTCAGCTAAAATCCCCATCTCAGTTTCCATTGATTTCCCAGGGATGATGAAACAAAGATAAATGGTTTCATATTTCATGATGAAAGCATATTTTATGACTCACGGGGAGTATGTTTACATACACATTTACATACAGTGCATGCTAGCAGGGATTCAAAGGCTCACTACCAAGTGTTTTTGTGCCCGTTTTTTATTTTTAATTATTATAATATATTATATATTATATTAATTATTATAATCTTATATTTCTAGTATTTACCACCACAGACGTTTTGCATTGAAACTGGAAAATGAAGCATGTCAAGCTAAAGAAACCGTCTAAAACGTTGATGTTCACTGGCAATTTTAACTAAGGCAGCTTTACTGATTAATCAAAACTGACAAGAATGCAGGTGAATTGTTTACTCTATACTGTGAAAGGAGTTTATGTCAGTAGCGACTGCTGCACTTCAGCGCCCTCTGCTGGATATTGAATGATTTCATTCGTAACGACCTTGCTTTAAAACCCAGTTAGCTGCCTTATTTGTTTGCCATTTTTGGACATGATAGGCGTCAAGAAAACAGAGGGTTCAAATAAAAAATAGAGGCTTGTTATCATGCCAAACATCTTCCAGTACTACAAGGCATCATATGATCTTTGTAGGCATGTGACCACAAAGAAAAACAGCCATACTCTCTATTTAATTCTTTCCCTTTGGGTCATTCATCTTTGTGTCATGTCCATATTTTCTCTGTGATCTTTTTGTTTAGATTTTTGTTTTTTTTGTGATGAGAAATATTTGCCTTAAAGCATGCATTCCTCAGTCCTTTGAGAGTGATATCTGAATAGTCTGTATCATCCAGGAATCTTGCAGTTTATGTTACATTTTGTGACAGTCGTCAAAAATTGGTTATGCTTTGCAATTTAAAAAATGTTATGAAATGAAATGCAAATTCGCCGTTTTAATTGCTTTGGTTATCAGAAACGATATAAAGGAACACAAGGAGTTTTCAGTTCTGCCGGAACACAGAATAAACCAATCTTCTTTTTGTGATTACTATGAATGAGGACATAAATTATTAACATGAATGAATCCACATGTATCAACAATTGCAAATTACTTTCCATAATCAGCAGACTTGGAAAAGAGAAGCATGAACCAACTGTGAAGTAATGAGTCGCACCAAATTGGCAGTTGAGCTGGAGATTTTGACGAGTTTTCCATGATTACGCTGCTCCTTGAACAAAGCCTTCACCTTCGCCTTGAAGCTCATTGATTTGAGTGAATTATTCATTTCAGGCACATTACAATAATGCCAAGGTCAGCTCTGTTTTTCATCTGACCTTGTCACAGTGAAAGTTATACTTTAGGTCATAACAGGGGTCTATAAAACTTTTAAGACAAGGACCCCTTTGGGAGATGGAGCATCACAAGGCTACTCAAATCATTAATGATATAGTCTTATACTCGTACATACTCTAAATCAATAAAAAATTACCATTTTGCAATGCGTTGTGTGACAAAAGTGTGTATACTTAACATATCCACCGTAAATAGTAAAAATTTATAATATGCCGTACATAATATAATATAAGCATATAGTAATTATGATATATGATGAGCTCTATGATTCTCTTTACAAGGGCTACGGTCATGACTAAAGATGTCAGAGTGACTGAAGATCATTTGGTCATTTGTCACCCATCCAAATCACAAGACATGCAATCAACCTCAGGCTAAGCCACAGTAACCATTAAGTGTTCTTCAGCCAGTTTAATTTTATGGAGACATAACCATAAACATACTCACTCACCCACTCACACACACACACACACGCATACACATTATTTTATAATTAATAATAATTCCTATCAGGTCATCTCTATACTGGACTACTGCAATGCTCTTTTGCATTCACAGTTATACATATGATTTGTGAGACAGTTTGAACACAATCCATAAATGCATGCTATAAAGTTTTTTGGAGTAATCTTTTCTCACCAGGGGCCATCAGTCCTGTCTACAGACATCAGTAGAGAAGATGAGCACCTTATATTATCTTTTTAATCTGTTGAAATGAAGTTTCCAATATTTAAAGATGTGCTCTGTTCCCTCAAATCTAGACAAGATCACGGAGTGACTGTTTTTACAGGAATGCAGTGGTGCTGATACTTATCGATAAGTACAGAGAGTATACACTTTTAGTTTTAAAGTGTGCACAAATGACAATATAGAACATAACAGAACATAATCCATAAAAGGCTTGGCAGCTAATCAATTTAACAGTTAATCCATACAAATTTAAAACATAATATACATCATAATGCACAGCCAATCTGACTATAAGCTTAAACAGCATAACATGGTGTTCACAACGCCTAGGTAATGGGTTAAATTTCCAGCGTATTGCATTAAATTATAAAGTGTATGAACTCACTTTGGATAAAGGCATCTGTCAGTATTGCTTGAATGTGAATGATTAAACTATAACAGGTCTAATAATATCTGCATGCAACAGGTAGCAACAGCAGATAAAGAGATGAATTGTTAACACTGGAGTTTGGAGCGTCTTGCTGTGATGGACTGCACAAATGAATAATCTTAAAAATAACTTTTTTCTTAAATATTGAGTGTGATGGGTGAGTTTAGAGAGAGGACTCTGAAAGGGTGGAGACATATGCATCTCTTCAAACAGCCGTGCTGAAGGAGACAGACTCGCAGAATACGCACACAAGCTCCAGCCTTTGGGCATTTATATGTAACAGTATCTCAAAAGACCGAGGAAGCATCGGCAAACTGAATGAAAAGCAAAGCAGATGACAACGGGGCGATAACTGACACCCAAGGGACGCTTTTAAAACTTTAAACGGTTTGGATGTGAAGTAGAGCGCTGCGTAAAAGCTTGCGTAAGCGTGCGAAAACCATAAGACGACAGCATTCCATATTTATTTATTAAGATGAACACCTCAGATATTCTTTGCGCTTCCGAATTTGCAAATTCCTCCAACTTTTCGTGTGTGAACCGAACCACCCCGTCGTACAGCATTATTGACATCGCGTCTTTCATGCACATCTTCCCCACTATCTACGGCATTCTGTGTTCAGTTGGAGTTCTGGCCAACGGTTTGGTGATCTATGCTGTGGCATCATGCAAGAAGAAGATGGTCTCTGATATTTACGTGCTGAATCTGGCCATCGCAGACCTGCTTTTCTTGTTGGTGATGCCGTTCAACATCCATCAGCTGGTCAGGGACAGACAGTGGGTCTTTGGCCACTTCATGTGTAAAGCTGTGGTGGTGGTCGACGTCAGCAACCAGTTTACTACAGTGGGCATAGTGACTGTACTCTGCATTGACAGGTGAGAGTTGCATGAATTTGGGAAGTCAGAACGACATTAATGCAGTAGTGGCCTATTGCTGTGTTCATAGCATACTATATTCCGCTCTTGCAAAGAAGGCCTTAATGTTACGTTATTTTACGATGGAAAATAAATACATATAAAAATAAACTCACGCCTCCCCATCAGACATAATATTTTGATCATAAAAAGGTTATTTTTAAAAGTGCTCTGTAAATTCAAAATTTTTGTTAAAAAAAGTCCAATTAAAACATTTCTGAAATGTTCCATGAACAATGTATAAATAGTGTTTTTGTGTTAATGTTTTGAGAATATTATTAAAGACCAGATAACGCTGAACGAAAGTTGTGTTAAGGTTTGTTCATAACTTGAGAGAACCTTGCCACAATTCTAAGAATGTTTCTTGTTCGCCGAGTCTCATCTGCAGTTTCAGAAGAGATAACTTTATGCTGAGTTTCGCAACCATTCCAAAGTCTATAATCAAAAGATTTCAGTGTGCTATATTTTTTATTATAGATGCACATTATTGTAATCAGTCATTTTTAATAAAAATCTTGAAATGGCTGCAATACATAGATGTGTTTTATGTTTATATATATTTATAAATATGGGCATCAAATAAAACCCAACATATGTATTAATATTGATCAAGAATTTAGACTTTTTTTGTATTTTGCATTTAATGTGAAACAATCACTTACCAAAATATGCTTCCTTTTTGCAAAATATAAATTGTAATACAAATATTGAATTTCTTTTTTTGACCTGTGTCATATTCTTGACAGTTTTCTTTCAGATTTAACTAATACAGTCAAGATAATAAATGTGCTTATGAAGTGCATCAGCTTTGAGGTTAAAAATGATAAACTTCTTTATTCAAACTCTAATTACAGAGCACATAGTATTTTCAGCAAATTTATGAAATTACAGCCCAGTTGCTCATCACTGTTAATCAAACTCTAATCTAGATGTTTCATTGAATGTATACAAAGAAAAAAAAAGAGAGTGAAATCAATGCAACTCTCACATCCATGTGATCCATGCTGCATGGACTTGAAAAATGAAGCCTGTCGTATCAAACTCTTTTGTATCTTTATTGTATTTTTTTATCTGCAAGACTGGACTACAGCAACAACATTGTGTGACTTTGAAAAACCATCTTACTTATAGCACACAAAACACACAATATCTCTCCACATACAAAGGATACACATAAAATACAGAGTGCAGAGGAGAGTTTTTGCTTAGTTGTTGGTAATGAAAAGACATATGAGTCCCCCAGAAGGCATCTGCATGATTAGGTGATAAAGCTCCACTATAACACTTTTTCATATAGTGTCATTGCTATATTCCCAAAAGATTTTTTTTTTTTTTTACTGGGTCACATGCTTAGAGTTACTTAGATATAGCATCTTAGCTGCACATTTTCATTGTCTTTTACTAAGCAACATGAAACCACATTCTATTTAAAAGGCAACCTTAAAATCACTATTACTACTGTGAGCAATACATTAAACATTGAAGCCAGACACTGTCTTTCCTTTATAAGAAATAGCAAGAAAAAAAGATGGTTGCCTGACTAGAGTAAATGAAAGCTGTAATACTTGAAGTATGCAGAATATTTTCAAAATGAAGTTAAGATGTTTAGACTGTTCATGGGTAAAGTACATATATTTTGATTTTATACACTTTTATTTGTCTTTTATTTGATAGAAGAATAAAAAACACAGCAAATGCATTTCTTAGAAAGCTGTCACTTGCTGTGCTGTTTTGCAGCTCTAGTAGCTTGTTTGCTTTCCAAGAGTCAAGACAAGTCAGCTTTATTTGTATAGCTCATTTCACAATATTGCTCCAAAGTGGCTTTGTGTAAAATAGTGCCTTAATGCCCCCAGTGAGCAAGAGAAAGGCATCTGCAGCAAGGAAACATGCTAGAATGAGGAAGTTACATTACAAAGAACCAGACTCAGCGAGGAGAGCCATGTAGTGCATATTTACATAAATGTACATAAATGTACACTACCATTCAAAAGTTTAAATCAGTAAGATATATATATATATATATATATATATATATATATATATATATATATATATATTATATAATTAAAAAAGAAATTAATACTTTTATTCAGTAAAAATCTTAACTGGGCCCAAACTTTTGAATAATAGAGTATATGTAAGCCAAATATTATGTAGTTACATAATATGTGTACTGGAATCCATCTGGAAATGGATGCAGGCAATAATTTTTTGGACCATTTGGGCAAAATATAACCTTAACCTTAAATAATTTTTACTTCAGATTATCTGTATCCAATTTTATAAAAAAATCATTTATGCTACAGTAAAGTTTCAATGTCTCTCTGTATTACATGAATGTAATAATATCCCTGGATTAGTGGATTTAATAAAGTTTAATCCTGAAAGAAAAATTTAAAATTTACTTGAAATCTCATATTAAAAATAAGATCTTTTTCTCCCAGAAAACAAGAAAATTGATTAAATTTCAGTAAGATTTCAGTATGAAACAAATAAAAGGCCAATTTATCCGAGCTTTCATTAAAGCTCTATAGTCAAATTGTATATCAGGAACTGTTTCTATTTGAATTTCTCCTTGCAATAAAATTAAAATCTCTTAAAAAATGTTTTGAAAACTATGAAAGAGCAAGCCATTTTCCTCTTGGGTGGCATTAATAACATGATTCATTGTTTGTTTGTTTTTTGTTTTTTTCAGGTACGTTGCAATTGTACATCCTACATCCGAAAAGAGGACCATTCAGTGGACCATCATCATTAACATTATGGTGTGGGTGGGCAGCTTCCTTCTGAGCATCCCAGTCATGATATACACTAAAGTCATCTCCAAAAAGGACATGGACATCTGTATGATTAACCTGGATGGGCCTCAGGATATGTACTGGTACACGCTTTACCAGTCCACACTGGGTTTCATCGTCCCCCTCATTATAATAATTACATTTTACACTCTGACTCTATACCACGTGTTCCGCTCCATCCGGCGAGTCAAACGCAAGCAGTCAGTGTGGGCCAAACGGGCCACCAAGACAGTTGTGATGGTGATCGCCCTGTTCCTGGTCTGCTGGTCCCCTTACCATGTCATCCAGGTGATCAACCTCAGCATCCAGCAGCCAACCAGCGCCTTTGTGTACGCGTACAACATCAGCATCTGCCTAAGCTACTCTCACAGCTGCATCAACCCCCTAATGCTGCTGTTGTTTGCCCAAAACTACCGCGATCGCCTCTGCCATCACAAAGAGCTGCGCTCCCAGATCAGCTCATCCAAGACCACCGGAGGGTCTAGCGTCAGCCCGGACACCAGCCACCGCTGTACTGTCATCTAACACCTGTCGAGCCTTGCTAGACGTGCTAACTGAGGAAAACAAAGAGAAAAGTGGAGGCCTCTACTGCAACACTTGCTGCATGAGTGTCAGTCGCATGGTAGACTGTTTCTCAAAGGGGAAAACTGTGAAATGAAATGCCACAGTAAACTTTCAGGAGACATGAAGGAGTGAATCAGCACTCAACTGTGTTTGTGGTTTGTGTCACACTCTGGAAAAGTGATTATGATGTGATTATGTGGTTATGATGAAAAGTTATTATGATGTTCTTTTACTCAGTGTTTACTGTTAATTTATCTGTTATTCATTGTATACTGTTAATGTATCAGTTTTTTGAATGGTTCACCAAAAAAAACAAAGTTCGGTCATCGTTTATTAGCTGGCATGCTGTGCTGTGTGATTTTTTGCCATAAAACACAGTTAGAAATGCTTTTTTTTTTCTTTTTCTTTTTTAAGCAATTTAGTGAAAATAGACTGAGGGATTCAAGCTTCAAACAGACAAACAAAAAATATAAACATATTATTAAAAGTATAATAAAAGTGCAGCTTGTTGTGTATTCCAATTTTTGAAGTCATACAATATTCTTTGTATGAGGGACAAACTTTTAATGAGTGAAAGTTTTACAAGCAGATCATTTAATCAGTTTGAAAATGAATTATTCAGTTTGGTTTAGTGAATGAATCTTCTGATTCACAGAACAGATCAGACTCAAAATTATCCATGGACAAGATTTATTTTGCTATAGTATGGCTTCATAAGCTTGGAATATAGTGCATGAGTCATATAGACTATTTCATGATAATATTATGATGCTTTATGCTCTTTTTGAAGCTTAAAAGCTTCAGTGCTTGTTCATTGAAAATCCATGGCTGAGAAATCAGTACAACTCTGATAAAAAAGTGCCTTTTGTGTTTCAGATATGAAAGAATTTCAAAAGGAGCATAATTTACTCACATGAGTATAAATGATGACAGCATTTTCATTGCTTATTATCTTTAAAGACAATTCAATGGTCAGGATTTTTGAAATACGGTATTTGTGGCTTTTGTTTGCATTGCTAGGGAATGATGTCAGATTGAGTCAGAACCAGAATTGTCTTGCAGTTGTCAAATAAAATGTCTACAGTATATGTACTTATGTATTGTGTTAAAGAATTCCAATAGTAAGTAAAATAAGCAAATATGCTGATCTAAGACAGGTCTAACTCATCATAAATATTACATTCATTGGCATTGTCATTAATGTAAATATTGGCTTAACATTTAAAAAAAAAAGTATTTTACTAAATATAGCACGCATTTAAATGTTTTGGTTTTAAGTGTCTCCAAATGTTACTGGACCCTTTGACCATATGTAGTCTTGTTGTCATGCAAGTCTGTTTAACCTTCACTTAGGACATTGTCCAAGACATAATATCCGTGACTGTATGCTTCTGAGCATTTTATTACATGAATTGACAAAGATATCCAGTGTGAAATTCCCTGTTTGGTTCTGTTTTCCCGTATTTTTTCTAAGAAGCCCCTGCGGCACATGCGAGAACAGTCATTTTCACTGTTAACGTGTGACACCTCAACTATATGTGACTAGTCACATTTCAGTCTTGCCACTCTCAATCAACACATTATGATTCCTGGCAACTAAACAAAGAACTGTATATTATTTAATATATATTTTGTCATGCATTGACAATTACATGACAATTTTTAAGTCACTTGCAGTTCAGGAACATATACCTCCTTGTCTGTCCTTCCCGAAGGCTTTTGATTTTATGTGCTCTACATTTACAAAAATAAACTCTAAAAAACCTTGACTAGTGGTATGCATTTGTAAATAAACAATCACAGTATTACTGTGGTTACAACTTTCAGTGAATAATTCAGTAAAAAAATCTAAATTTGCTGAAAATGTAGTCTACTGCCCCTCATGCCAAGATGTAGATGAGTTTGTTTCTTCATCGGAAGAGATTTGGATCTTCTACAGTGAATGGGTGCCATCAGAAGGAGAGTCCAAACAGCTGACATTTGTAAAACATCACAATAATCCAAAAGTAATTGACGGTAAATGTGAAGTAAAAATCGGAGTCTATGTAAGAAATGAATCCATGATTAAGATGCTTTTAATACTGCTTACACCAGAGAAGTCATCTCATCTTAATCTGAATAATAATAAATTAATACACAACACACAATTAATAAGGAATATACACAGACCAATTAATGTTTACTTGTGAAAACAGTCTATATCTAAACAAACATCGCAGTAATTTTTTTATGTGAGAGGGGAATGGAATTTTTCACTGCCACGGAGGAATGTTATAATGGATTATGGTCTAAATTAATTTGTTTTATGGTACATGTAATAAACTAAAAATGTTACGTATTTTCATTGCACAGAAATGCTCTTAACCGCAATTTATCTATTCGATCTGCTATGTAATTACCATTTACTATAATTTAGTAGACAAAAGAGTAATATAGTCTGATGAATCATCTTTTAGTCTATATATCTAAAGATAAATCACATCATTTATTGGCTGTTCAACTGTTGCACATGTTAGGACTAGGAGGTTTATTCATAATGATATGGGAAGCCCATTTCATGAAGCACATTATGTCCTATAATTACTCTGTAAAATGCCACTTCAGGCATACCAGGTGCAGCTTAAGTTGTAAACATTCTTCCCTCATGATGTTTCCCTATTCTGCTAAATTAATCCCCTCATAAAGATAGGTGGATGAACTGAAAAACATGAGGATGGAGTCAAACGACTCCTCAGTTGAGCATATTTAAACATCACTGAAGTGAACCTATATGGCAAGTTCAGAAGCTCAGAATGTAAAGATTTTCATCTCTTTCATTGCTCAAACAACCAGAGGCTTTTCATCTTAAAGAATAGCCTGTCTCATTTGTAAGTAGCTTTGGATAAAAGCATTTGCTAAATGGATAAGTGTAAATGTGGTCCATTATTAACTTGCATGACCTTCTGTTACAATCGGAGATCCAGTGAAACGCAAGAGACGAGAGATCCAAACGCAGTGTGGGTTTATTTGGGTAATCCAACTCAGAATCCAACATGCAGGGGTCAAAACCAAAAATCCATCCAAACAAACAAACAAGCAAATAAACAGGAAAAGGAATAGGAAAAGGAACAGGAACGGAAACAGGAATAGAACCTAGAAACTCGGAATGTGAGGAAACTGGGTGACGGAAGGAAAGGACTCCATGCAGACAAACAGAAAAGGACTTGTTAATATAGGGAGGATAATGACTAACAAGTGATGACACCTGAGTGCAATTAACAGGAGTGCAATTACTGTGATGAAGGGACAAGGCTTTGTGGGAATTGTAGTGTCTACGGTGAGGTGCCTATGGGGATGTGAGACCACAGAGCAGCAACCAGATGCTCCACCCGAACCCAAGAAGAGACCAAGGAACACAGAGACCAGGAGGGAGGTGGAGCAGCGGAGGACCAGGGGAAGGGACGGAGGGCCAGGTAAAATGGGGAAACAGAGACAAGAAGTGCAGAAAACAAAAACAAGGAGCCCAGGAGGGAGGTGGACCGGCGGAGGATCAGGGGGAGGGACGGAGGGCCAGGTCCATAGAGGGAAACAGAGAGAAAAACAAGGAACCACGGAGGGAGGTGGACCAGTGGAGGATCAGGGGGAGGGATGGAGGGCCAGGACCATAGATGGAGAGAACAGAGAGAAGAAGAGCACAAAACAAAAACACAAGTCCAGGAAGGACATAACGTTCAGTCCCCAGGGCCGAACCGACAGGGCAGGAATCCAGAGAGGAGCAAGGTGAAATTGGAGCCCTGCGGTCGAGACAGAAGCCCACCAGGGTGGTGCAGACGACCACCACATCCGTGCGGTCGAGACAGAAGCCCACCCGGGTGGCGCAGAAGACCACCACCTCCATGCGGTCGAGACAGACGCCCACCAAGGCGGCGCAGAAGACCACCACATCCGTGCGGTCAAGACAGAAGCCCACCAGGGCGGCGCAGAAGACAACCACACCCGTGCGGTTGAGACAGAAGCCCACCAGGGCGGCGCAGAAGACCACCACATCCGTGCGGTCGAGACAGAAGCCCACCAGGGCGGCGCAGAAGACCACCACATCCGTGCGGTCGAGACAGAAGCCCACCCGGTTGGCGCAGAAGATCACCACATCCGTGCGGTCGAGACAGAAGCCCACCAGGGCGGCGCAAAAGACCACCACATCCGTGTGGTCGAGACAGAAGCCCACCCGGGCGGCGCAGAAGAACACCACATCCGCTCAGTCGAGACAGAAGCCCACCAGGGCGGTGCAGAAGACCACCACAGTGGGATCGATGACACAGGAGAGCCAGTCTGGTTAGGCAAGTCTGAAACAGAGAACATGAGCAAGTTAAGGGTGGCTTCCGTGGCCACGACAGGATCAGTCGAGCACTCAGAGAGTTCGGCTGAGACGTGACGAGACCCTAGAAGTTCCGCAGAGATGAGAAGAGGCTCTGGTAGTTCAGCCGAGATGAGGAGAGACTCTGGTAGTTCAGCAGAGACGTTGAGAGGCTCTGGTAGTTCAGCAGAGGCGTGGAGAGGCTCTGGTAGTTCAGCAGAGGCGTGGAGAGGCTCTGGTAGTTCAGCAGAGGCATGGAGAGGCTCTGATAGTTCCACAGAGGCGTGGAGAGGCTTTGGTAGTTCAGCAGAGGCGTGGAGAGGCTCTGGTAGTTCCCCAGAGGCGTGGAGAGGCTCTGGTAGTTCCGCAGAGGCGTGGTGAGGCTCTGGAAGTTCCGCAGAGGCGTGGAGAGGCTCTGGTAGTTCCGCAGAGATGTGGAGAGGCTCTGGAAGTTCCGCAGAGACGTGGAGAGACTCTGGTAGTTCCCAGAGACGTGGAGAGGCTCTGGTAGTTTCGCAGAGTTTAGACTCGATTTAGGAAGATCAATGATGACTTGACTCTGCTCATGAAGATCATTGGTGACTTGACTCTGCTCATGAAGATAATTGGTGACCTGACTCTGCAAATGAAGATCAATGGTGACTTGTCTTTGTCCATGAATATCAAGGGTGACTTGCCTTTGTACATGAATATCAAGGGTGACTTGCCTTTGTACATGAATATCAAGGGTGACTTGACTCTGCTCATGAAGATCATTGGTGACCTGACTCTGCTCATTAAGATCATTGGTGACTTGCATTTGTTCATGAAGATCAATGGTGACTTGCCTTTGCCCATGAAGAACACCGGTGATTTGACTTTGCCCATGAAGATCACTGGTGACTTGACTTGACTCTGGAAGGTCAACGGTGATTGGCCCTGACTCTGGAAGGTCAACGGTGACTGGCCCTGACTCTGGAAGGTCAACGGTGACTGGCCCTGACTCTGGAAGTTCAACGGTGACTAGCCCTGACTCTGGAAGTTCAACGGTGACTAGCCCTGACTTCCGGAAGGTCAACGGGAACCTGACTCGACTCTGGAGGGTCAACGGGAACCTGACTCGACTCTGGAGGGTCAACGGGAACCTGACTCGACTCTGTAGGGTCAACGGGAACCTGACTCGACTCTGGAGGGTCAACGGGAACCTGACTCGACTCTGGAGGGTCAACGGGAACCTGACTCGACTCTGGCGGGTCAACGGGAACCTGACTCGACTCTGGCGGGTCAACGGGAACCTGACTCGACTCTGGGGGGTCAACGGGAACCTGACTCGACTCTGGGGGGTCAACGGGAACCTGACTCGACTCTGGGGGGTCAACGGGAACCTGACTCGACTCTGGGGGGTCAACGGGAACCTGACTCGACTCTGGGGGGTCAACGGGAACCTGACTCGACTCTGGGGGGTCAACGGGAACCTGACTCGACTCTGGGGGGTCAACGGGAACCTGACTCGACTCTGGGGGGTCAACGGGAACCTGACTCGACTCTGGGGGGTCAACGTGAACCTGACTTGACTCTGGAAGGTCAACGGGAACCTGACTCGACTCTGGAGGGTCAACTGTGGCTGTCATCTTGTGCAAAGGCACTGGACAAGTAGCCATCTTGTACCATGACTCTGGACCGGCGGCCATCTTGGGCCGTGGCGCTGGGCTGGCGGCCGTCTTGGGCAGTGGTGCTGGGCTTGCGGCCACCTTGGGCAGTGGTGCTGGGCTGGCGGCCATCTTGCATCGTGGCGCTGGGCTGGCAACCACCTTGTGCTGTGGCGCTGGGCTGGTGGCCATCTTGTGCAGTGGCGGTCCTCCTGTCTGTAGACCCCGGTTTAGAATCTGCCATCCCACCGGGAGAGACAGGTGTTGCTGGGGTACTCCACGGAGACCGATATTGTAAATAAAATACAAACTCCCAGAAATTATAGGCGTCCAACTGCTCCATTTCAATTCGAGGAACCGGGTCATCTAGCCCGGTGTTGAAAGTGTCCTTTAGGGCCGCATCATTATATCCCATCCCCTCAGCTAGGGACCAGAACATTTGTGCCATGGCACCCACCTCATTGCCCTCTTGGCGGAGGGTGGTTAATTTTAAATATTTCGCCCTCCGCTCCACCATACTGGCTGGGGAACGGGAATGAAGCCCACACCGCTGGATCTCGACATGGATAGAGTCCTTCTGTTACGATCGGAGACCCAGTGAAACGCAGGAGACGAGAGATCCAAATGCAGTGTGGGTTTATTTGGGTAATCCATCTCAGAATCCAACATGCAGGGGTCAAAACCAAAAATCCATCCAAACAAACAAACAAACAAATAAACAGGAAAAGGAATAGGAACAGGAACGGGAACAGGAATAGAACCTAGAAACTCGGAATGCGGGGAAACTGGGTGACGGAAGGAAAGGACTCCATGCAGACAAACAGAAAAGGACTGGTTAATATAGGGAGGATAATGACTAGCAATTGAAGACACCTGAGTGCAATTAACAGGAGTGCAATTACTGTGATGAAGGGACAAGGCTTTGTGGGAATTGTAGTGTCTACGGTGAGGTGCCTATGGGGAAGTGAGACCACTAGTGGAAACTCAGGGAAACAGAGACCAGACAGACCGGTGACTTGACTTGACTCTGGAGTGTCAACGGTGACTAGCCCTGACTCTGGAAGGTCAACGGTGACTGGCCCTGACTCTGGAAGGTCAACGGTGACTGGCCCTGACTCTGGAAGGTCAACGGTGACTGGCCCTGACTCTGGAAGGTCAACGGTGACTAGCCCTGACTCTGGAAGGTCAACGGTGACTAGCCCTGACTCTGGAAGGTCAACGGTGACTAGCCCTGACTCTGGAAGGTCAACGGTGACTAGCCCTGACTCTGGAAGGTCAATGGGAACCTTACTCGACTCTGGAGGATCAACGGGAACCTGACTCAACTCTGGAGGGTCAATGGGAACCTGACTAGACTCTGGAGGGTGAACGGGAACCTGACTCGACTCTGGAGGGTGAACGGGAACCTGACTCGACTCTGGAAGGTCAACGGGAACCTGACTTGACTCTGGAAGGTCAATGGGAACCTGACTCGACTCTGGAGGGTCAACTGTGGCTGTCATCCTGTGCAAAGGTGCTGGACAAGCAGCCATCTTGTGCCATGACTCTGGACCGGCGGCCATCTTGGGCCGTGGCGCTGGGCCGGCGGTCATCTGGGGCCGTGGTGCTGGGCCGGCGGCCATCTTGGGCAGTGGCGCTGGGCTTGCGGCCACCTTGGGCAGTGGTGCTGGGCTGGTGGCCATCTTTTGCTGTGGCGCTGGGCTGGCGGCCATCTTGCGTCGTGACGCTGGACTGGCGACCACCTTGTGCTGTGGCGCTGGGCTGGCGGCCATCTTGCATCATGGCGCTGGGCTGGCGACCACCTTGTGCTGTGGCGCTGGGCTGGCGGCCATCTTGTGCAGTGGCGCTGGGCTGGCGGTCCTCCTGTCTGTAGACCCCGGTCTAGAATCTGCCATCCCACCGGGAGAGACAGGTGTGGCTGGGGTATTCCACGGAGACCGATGTTGTAAATAAAATACAAACTCCCAGAAATTATAGGCATCCAACTGCTCCATTTCAATTTTGAGGAACAGGGTCATCCAGCCCGGTGTTGAAAGTGTCCTTTAGGGCTGCATCATTATATCCCATCCCCTCAGCTAGGGACCAGAACATTTGTGCCATGGCACCCACCTCATTGCCCTCTTGGCGGAGGGTAATTAATTTTAAATACTTCGCCCTCCGCTCCACCATACTGGCTGGGGAACGGGATTGAAGTCCCACACCGCTGGATCTCGACATGGATGGAGTCCTTCTGTTACGATCGGAGACCCAGTGAAACGCAGGAGACAAGAGATCCAAACGCAGTGTGGGTTTATTTGGGTAATCCAACTCAGAATCCAACATGCAGGGGTCAAAACCAAAAATCCATCCAAACAAATAAACAGGAAAAGGAATAGGAACAGGAACGGGAACAGGAATAGAACCTAGAAACTCGGAATGTGAGGAAACTGGGTGACGGAAGGAAAGGACTCCATGCAGACAAACAGAAAAGGACTGGTTAATATAGGGAGGATAATGACTAACAAGTGAAGACACCTGAGTGCAATTAACAGGAGTGCAATTACTGTGATGAAGGGACAAGGCTTTGTGGGAATTGTAGTGTCTACGGTGAGGTGCCTATGAGGAAGTGAGACCACTAGTGGAAACTCCAAACTCCAAACTCCAAGAACTGAAGGTATATTAAAGGCATGAGCCAGCCTGCTGGTATTGACATTAATTTGAATAACAAAACATCACAAAATAACACACCAAAAGTATAAGAACCATATGAATTACATTTCTTGAAATTAAATAACATTAAATAATAACACAAAACATTCAATAACAGCATCATACAAAAATATAATGAATAAACAACATAATTGGACAATGATTAAACATAATCTGTCAATTTAACAAATTAGCATGATATAACAATTTTAAACAAAACATTAACAACATAAAATATAACATTTTATTACTTAAAATAATATAACGCTATGTGTTTGCCTATCAACCTGTGTCTTTATGTTGTCAGCAGTTATTGTTAACTTGAGAGCAGACAAGTTAGTGGTCAGACTAACCATTGGAGATCTCTGAGCGATGTCTTTGTACTGATGTATCTCTAATATATGTATTTTAATTTACCAGAGTCTGTGTGGTATCTGTTAGGACATGGCTCTGATCATTCTGCCATTGTAACTAGGCTTTTCTTTCCAAACATAATAGCTTAAAAAATAAAAAAATAAAGTATAAAGACGGCTAATGCAATTAGAGATTACAACAAGATATGAAGAGACTGCATATAATGAAATCTTTCAGACATCTTACTTGCATTTATATAAGATTATAAGTGTATGATCGTAGTAGTGGCTGCATTAAAATCACAAAAGGCTAAGCTGTGCCCCCATCCATTTAATATACAGCCTCTGGTGCTTTTATGGTCTAATTCAATTAAGGACAGACACAGAGATTTTGATAAGATTAAGATGATATTGAGATGATATTGAGTCTTTATAAATGTAAGTGGTGCTTCAATCATGTTCTGCTTCAGCCCTCCATAGAATCACAGCAAAAAAATCACTTGACTAAATCTCAAAGGGCCTGAATTATCCTATCTGTGCTCTGTTTTTCCCTCTATGACTAAGGCAAATCTGCTCAGACCACACACACACACACACACCATGCTGAGATAATTAGTTTCATACAGCCACAACAGTTTCCACAAAGCAAAAAAACAAATGAAGGCCTTTTTTTCAGAGGGCCAAAAACTTATTAAGAGAAACAGTGGTGTGTATACACATAATGGCCTGTACTGAACAGTTTAAAATATCTAACCCTGAAAGATCTTTTTAAAATGGCACACAAAGCATCCCTTTGCATTCTGTCCTTGCACAATCCATCCACAAAAAAGCTACAGGGTATTATCACCAAATAAGAAAGATATTTGTTCATGCCTTCCCTGACTATTATTTAGAGATCTCTGTTTGAGAAAAGCATTACATGATTGAGAGATTTCTTGGAAATTCGGTGTAATGAAAGGTGTGAGAGAGACAGACAGAGAGAGAGAGAGAGAGAGAGAGAGAAATAAATATAAAGAAATACCATGAAGCCCTGAGCTTCTTTTTTTTCTTTTCCTCAGCAGGAACTGAAAAAAAGGATGAAAGATATAAAACAAAAGAAAAATAAAACACATAAGTGCACATCTCTCCAATTACTTCAAGGTCATATGCAATGCAATGTTGTCATGCTCAGAGGGAGAGGGAGTATGGGCCTATCCATGGCACATTAATCATTCATCAGTAAATCTTTATTTAACCACCTGCTTAACCAAAACTCACTTGCCCAGGGCTAGTATTGATTTTTGTGATGTTAGATGCTAATGTGCTTTAAAAGAAATAACGCTGGATGCTTCCGATCCCACAGGGCAATGGACTTCATCTAAATTTGATAAAAAATGAATACGCCACACAGCCAAAGGTCCGCGTTCTTAAATTAAATATTTTAAAGGGTTTTTTTTTTGTCTACATAAACTAAAAAAAATTATAAAAAGGAAATAAAAAAATATATTTCTTTATGCTGTTAATCACTGTATTTAAAAAAAAAGAGAGAGATTATCAAATCAAAAGAGTTTGAGCTCTAGTTTAATCAGGTACTATTTGGAATCAGACAATACATATATATATATAGTTCTAAAAAGCATGGTGGATTGTGGTACTGGATAACAGCTGCTACAGCAACACTTTCCTCATGAAACTGCCTTATAATGAGACTGGAATATCAGGAAAACAAGAATGATATCACGCAAGTAGTAAGTAAAAGGTGTGCGTGCTGTCCTTTCTGTGGAACTTGTTAATACTGTGTTTTGGTAGACAATGTGTTAAATTGACGGAGTTTAGAATGACTAATCTCAGAGATGATCAGACCTCACATGAAGTCAATCCCTACCCCTCCACACCGCTCAACAGGAAGCCACCATAATGTGATATAACACTTCAAAGAAAATGTTACTGCTTCAAAATTTAATTCTAGTCCGAAGGAACACTTTCAAGCTAAGAGCACTGAAGCTCAAGTTTTTTTTTCTTTTCTTTTTCTCACAAGATAGATTCATGCTGAGAACCAGAGTCCCACAGAGATGAGGAGTGTCAAACATGAATGAACACGACCCTTCGACCTGTGCCTGAGAAAAGTTTCTTCCTTCAGTACTAAGCTGCTTTAAAATGTTTTCTTAAAAGGCAGCAATTCTTTTAGGTGAGCTATTGAATGGTCAGAGAGAAGATTCATTAAAAGCATCTGGAGCAGAAAGTTTAAGGACCTAAAGCTCTTAGAAAGAGGCCTTGCTGCACCCAAACAAAGCACTAGGACATAATACCTTCTTTCACTTCATAATGGACGCTGTTCTCACCTCGCTTGACACAACAACCTTCTGAGTAATATCTCTGCTTATGTGAGATGATTTCATACAAACGTTAGCATTTGAATAAAAGGCTGCTGAACTTGAATATGCCAACCTTTCATAAGACATTCTTTGAGTCCAATTTATCATCGAAGCAGGGTCATTCCGTGTCAACTCAACCAGAGGTCCTCCGTTCAAAATTGTGATTTTGCTAACATTTCCAGCATAGTGCTAAAATGCACTGAATTGGTCAAGTTGAGGCACATTAAGATGTGAAGCAAATGTGAAGCACAGATCATAGTATCTACTGCTAAAGGACATATTTGGCAGAATAACTGATAGCACCTCAAACATTTAAGATCTCTCACACTTATTTGAATTAACACTGGGTAATTCTAAATTCTAGGTAAATGGGATACTGGGTAAACTTATTTTAAAAAGAGTTAACAATTAATCCTGGGGTCATAATGTGCATTCCTAAACCCTGGGTTATTGTTATTATTTGCATTTGTAGTGTCAACAGTGATGACTTTGGGTTTTGACCATTGAAAATGGGTAGGATACAACAATTTGGACATGGAGCTGCACTGAGATCTCGATATCTCTGAGACTAAACCATACAGAGTCTTAAAAATTAAGATTCCGAAATAAAGCTTCCTTAGGAACCAGAATCTAAAATCATATTAAGATAACTTTAATACTTCTTGAGTTACAGGCACACTAATTTTGAAAAAAAAAAAGAATATTTATGGCATTCAAACAGGTATGTCCAATACAATTGTTTTGATAGAGGGAAACAATATACATTTCTAGTTCCAACATTACTTATTCTTCAGACATTCCACTTTAAATACAGTAAGTATCAGCTGTAACATTTGGTTTTTGACCTCTGAAAATAGGTAATATTCAACTATCTGTATATGGAGCGTCACTGAGGTCCCTATATCTCTGGGACTGAATAATATGGGGACTTGAAAATGAAGATTCCAAAAGAAAAGTAAAAGTTTGCCACTGACATCGTTATGTATGCACGTACAAATAATTAACTGCACTTGAAGCTTTCATAAAATTAAAAATGAAACACCCAAAACAATACATGGCATCATCACAAAGACAAACTATATGTTTATACATGAAATTCTGACGTCACATGGGACATGATGTGTGCCATTAATCAAACTATGAACTGTAACATGCAAAATAAGAACATGAAATTAATATTCTAAAAGCAACTCATGTAAATACCTTAATATAATATAATATTGGTCTATTTAGAATAAAGTAAATAATTAGATTACTGATATCCATCTAAACGTATTGTGTCTTTATCTTGCTTGTTCCCACGTGTGGCTTGTTAGGTCATTATTGTTTGGCATATATGTTGAGATATATCCAGCTGCAGACCGGCTGCAACACCAGCACTGCCAGGACCCCACCGTGAGGACCCCCCCGCCAGGACCGGAAGTGAGGGTCGGAGTTGTCTTAAGACACAAGCATGGCGGAGAGCACGGTGAGTTGTCTAATTTTTTTTTGACATGTTGTGAAAAATTATCGCATATTTAAAGTTCAGCGTTTATCTGTTAATTTTTTCATTTGTGTTATACTCTATTGTATAAAAAAAAAATTCTATGGATGGTTCGATTAATTTTTGCGTGTTGTAAATGGGCCTTGCGGTGACGTTTTAACCCTTGTATGGTGTTCGGGTCTGTAGGTTTATCCAAAAAAAACGATTAATTATTGTGTGTGTGTGTGTGTGTGCATGTGTGTGTTTTCATGTGTATAATGACATAGGTATTAGATTATGTTTTGTTGTTTGTTGTCAAGCTTTGTTTGTGCGACTGCTGCTGGTAAGTTTATGTCCATGTAAAGTCAAGTATTTTTCTATTATCTATTTAGTTTGTTAAATAAAACTGCTCTTGGGTTCTCTGTGCTCACCTTTAGTGGACTCATTACAGAAGGCTAGACCAAACATGAACCCAGCAATTTGTCTCTTGCACCTTCAATAAGGCAACCGAGCATCTGAAGCTTATGTTGAGGATTTTTGTAAATTTTCTCACAGGGTGGACTTGAAAGATGTGGGGTTTAACTACATTTTTGAGGTGGGTCTTAATGAGCCCATTTGCTCCCAGCTTCCTGGGGGGAAAAAACATTGGTCCCTTGCCGAATGTACTGTATAGACTATGCTGTAATGCTGAGTGTATCACCATTTACTGTGGGAATTATGGACGATGTTACCTACAGTCCTGCAGCACCTATCAAGCCAGAGCTGCTCACATCATGTCTGCCAAGCCAGATCCTGATTATGTCAGGCCTGCCATGCCAAAGTCTCATCACGTTATGACTGCCACATCAGAGTTTTTCCACACCTGAACCATCAAGTCAGAATGTATTCATGCCATGACTAACAATCCAGCTCTCCAGTCCATGGGTCTGCTCCAGTCCTGTCACGGCCAAAGAGGTAGTCCCTGAACTCACAGTCTGCCCTATCATGACCAAGGAGTCCATCCCTGAACTCTCTGCCTGTCCTGTCAATGCCATGGAGGCCGTCTCAGAATACCCGGTCTTGTCAAAGAGTCCGTTCTTGAACTCCCTTTCTGCCCTGTCCACCACTGCTCTACAGGTAATGGTCTTGCACACTGCTCCACAGTGACCATTACTAACCTCTCTGTGCTCATTTTGTCAGTTCCAACTGATCCTCCAATGGCCTTCGGCTTCGCCCTGGCTTCCTGCTCTGCCCTGGGGTGCTTCTCATTTCTTTTTTGTGCACCCTCATTTACTTTCCTTTATGTCTGTTTTTTATTTTCTGCCATGGTTAGCACTTGGTGCAGATGTGAAGGGGGAGAAGAATTTATATGTGCATCACGTTTAGTTGATAAAACACTTCCGCAAAGGATACACCGGCGCTGACTCAGGAAGCCTCCTGCCCGTGCAATTAGAGAATTGATATGTCCAACAAGATGGCTGAGCTCTTTCGGTTTCCGGATCATAGGCTGAAGGAGTGAAGAAACAAGGAGGGATCTTGAGAAGCACCCCTGGTCTCTGGTTCCGCACTGGTTGCCTCTCCCACCTTGGTCTTCAGATCCGTCTTGGTCTCTAGCTCTTCCTGGTTCCCTGATCCTTCATGATTGATCCACAGTTCATGATTTCTGTCATTTGGTCCTCAGTCCTAGGTCTCCACCATTGCTCCACAGACAAGCCCCACATCTGTTCCACAGTCCAGGTCCACCATTGCTCTACGGGTAATGGTCTTGCCCTCTTCTCCATGGCCCAGGCCAGCAACTGTTCCACGATCCGGGTCTTATTCCACCTCACAGGCCTGGCCCTCTATCCCGCCCCCTGGACCACCTCCACTCCACCACCCTCCTGAACTTTTAGTTTTTTGGTGTTATGTAAGGGTATCTGGAACCGCCCTTAGAGGGGGAAATATGTCACATTTGTTTTGGGATTTTAAGATCATGTTTTCATACCTTTCGTAGTTTAGTCATGGTTATGTTTCCTTGTTTGTCATGTGATTCCCATTGCCCTCATGTTTCTTGCCATGTGCTCCCTAAGTAAATCTAAGTAAGTAAGTCGACTTAATGCAGTGCCGTGCAGACCGATCGCAATCTGACTTGAAGCAGTGCATGCCGGTTAGAAATTTTGTCTGACTTGAGACAGCGCAGACACAACATGACTGGCATCAAAGTGCTGCGAGAACATTTCGAGAGTAGTAGTTTCTCCAGAGTGACAGCAGGGGCGCTGATGATGACACAACTGCTTCATGATTGCCAAGATTCACTGCTTGAAAACAATCATGTGTGTTTTGGGTTTATTCTAACCTTTTCGATTCCAATAATGCCCACAAATGTGTTTTTAGAATGGTAAAAGCTTTTTTGTAGTCGCACTTTTGTATTGAGTAATGTTTATCATACAACACTGATAAAAGCATATATACCCCCACTTTATTTAAATAGTATATTATTATGTTGAACTTTTGTTCTTGAAAAGATGGCGGTGTATTAATTAATGAATTGTGATAAAGTATGCAAACACTGCGTGAGTGTCTCTAACAGAAGCAGAAAGTGTCCAGCTTGACAAGTCTGTTTCCAACTCCACCCCAGACTGTAAGCGGCTGCTCTCGTTGACTGCCATCTGTAGCCTTGCTTCAAGTCGAACGCACCTAATGTGTCAAGTTGTGAATAGTTGTTTTAGTCATGTGTCCTGTGTTCTCATTGGTCTTTGAATTGATTGTTCACAGGTGTCTTGTTAGGCCATTACTGTTTGTCATATAGCACTCCATGTTTCACTGTCCCTTGTCTAGCTTTGTGTAACTGCTGTTGGTGAGTTTGTCCATGCTGAAGTTCATGTTTATTCCATGTCAAGCCAAGTATTTGTTTAGTATCTATTTGGTTAATTTCTGTTAAACAAAACTGCACTTAGATGCTTTCTGAAAGCTTTTGCCTATCAGTTACACTGGCCATATAAATATGTCTGTCTCAACAATTTATTGATATGCTAATCGTTGCACTCAGCAAACTGTTGAGTGTGGATGTTTAAAGAGACTCAAACTGTCACAGAAAGTACAAGCAGATAATACCCACATTCATCCCATGCTGTCTATCAATAGCTAACAGAGAGAAGGGCAGATTACACATGTGGCTAAATCTTGAATTAACACACTACAGCCTGAATCTATCATGTTTTCAAAGACCTATCGCTCTCCCTGAAGCTAATCGAACCTTGCTTACCATCTTCTGGCATGTTTTTGATAAGAAAGCCAGAATCCTCTGCCGGTGGAGCTCTGCTGAAATCTGTGTAGTCAAGGAGAAACTCTTTTCCATCTTGAAGTGCTAATCTGATGCATGACCTTATTGCAGGGTCAACTGTAAATCAGAAAATAATAAAAGTTCATTTGCATGCTTACGTGTGCATTTTTGTCACAAGATGCCATTTATCTTTATTATGACATTCCTTAATGTGTTCTGAAGACAATTTGTGTGTAAAATCGACTTAGTGTTTTAGTCAATATTCCCCTCCACCCAAGTATTCCATTATTCTCCCCCAATCATAGATCATGGATCAACTCCACAGTAAAAACAATTTGCCTTGTTTAAAACCAACAAAGAAAGGTTTTTACATGGTATTGATGTGGTTTGGCATAAGGTTCTGTCACATAAGAATGGTGCAGGGAATGCACAGTCCAAGATGGTGGTGAGGAATGACGAATCCGGAAGGCGGAGGTGAGTTGGCAGCAGTAGAGGGTGACACAGGAACTGCGGGGAAGCGAGCCGAAGGTAAGTGGTGTTGCTTGATGGTGGGTTGCATAGAGTGGACGGGGTTCCGGGGAGACACGGACATCCACACAAGAAAGCAAGGCATAGGTTACAAACATGAAACAACGCTCTCACGAACACAAGATGCTAGACAAGCCAATATATAGGGATGAGTAATGAGTGACAGCTGTTGCTGATGACAATTAACGGAGACGCCCACAAACTAATCAGTGCTGACGCGTAACACACAGACTTCACCCACAAAGTGCAAAACCCAGAGATCACGGTTTACCAACCGTGACAGACACTCAAATAATGCAATAAATATTAAACAACATAAATGTTACAGAAAACACCTCAGTACATAATTGATTACAAAAACTATTGAAAGCAGAAGTGTGTAATTTAGCATGACAAAACAGAACAGCATATGAGAGAGCAAAAAAAAAAAAAGAGAGCAAAGCTCAACACAGAGCCTGTAAAAAAAGAAAAAGCCATAATAGGTGAGATCACATTGCATGCTAGGGCTTCCACATAAAACAGACATTACATTAAATGCGCAGACTGTGAACAATGAGCCAATGTGTGTAACGTTGCATGTGAAAATATTTCAGAGGTAATAAAAGCACGTGATAAAAGAGGGGTAATTAGAGCTGTGAGAGCAACACTTAACCGAATGGGAACATTTAATGTAAGTTTATTAGACCACTGAATCACAACCCGATTACAACATCAGATATTATGCATGTAGTTTTGTATAATCATGCTCAATTTCTTAGATAATTTAAAACCAAAAAAGGGACAGAAGCACACATCAGATGGGCATTTCTACAATTTAAATCTCCTAAATTTGTTGTCGGATGGAGGTGCCAACATACCTATATATCAATAGGCTCTTGTGTACATTCAGATTGAGCATCAATCTGTGAAGTATCATCACCCTACTGGAATAAGAATACGTTAAGAACAGTAAACCTTTCAATCGCATTAACTAATCTTCCCATTAATTGAACAGCTCTACGATTCAATTGGTTAAAGTTTCCTGGCAGCCACAGGATATCCAATCGAATTATACAATCTTCCAATCAATCCATTACGAGCAATAAATGACATGAACTTTCTGCTGGAAGGAGGCATCTCACAGCTACTCGCCATGGGACAAGATGATGGACAAATGGATGATTTGGTAAGAAGCCAGAATAGCTTGGAAAGTGTGGGAGATATGAATCAGTTTCGAGTCATTTGCAGGACTTCACACAGGTACGGGAAAGTGAAAAACCGTTTGGAGAATTCCCAATTCTCCACAGGAGGGACCTTCCCTGTCAGGCTTTATCTGAGTCACGCAGCGATGAAAAGGCCTTGTGCCCTCGGACATCCACTCACTCTCAAAAACCCTTTAAGTTTCACCCAGATCAGAGTAAACAGTTTAATTTTGTTGCACAATTGCGCGCTGAACATGGCTGACCCTGTTCTCTTTATTAGCTTTCAGAGGAAAGCCACCAAACAAAACACATTATGTTTTAAGACACATTCATTCCCTCTTGCCGGGCAGTGGCGAAAACCCAAGCACATCTCCCCTTCTGGGCGGTTACGCAGCTGAAAGTGTCTCTCAGATAGCACCCACATGAAACGACAAGCAGCTAAGAAGAGTCATGTGATGGTCGCCTAGTTCTAGTCAAGTGACGCAGGTTTGACGGCATCACTGGCTGAATGGAAGCCTTTGAAACTGACAAACCAACACGGCTCACACAGCCCATTAATAAACAGTAGATTCCGTGGTTGAGATCGAAACTCATCATGACTCACTTTACAGGCTTATGAGCTGCTGTAATGGGGCAAACATATGATGATTTGGATTGTATTAATACAGCAGCCTTTAGTGGCTTGCAAATTGGATAGATGAAATAATGTTCAAGCTTTAAGTAAAAAGCATTTCAAAGATGCAATGGATAGATCTTTCCTTTCAATTGAAAGAACAGTGCTCTGTTGAATTACACACACACACACACACACACACACATCTCCACATTTTTTTTATTTCTGCAGCCACTCTCTTCTAATTGTTTAGAGTCATAAGAGTTTTATTTGGCGCCTCTTATGCTCCCCTTCCTATCTTTTTTGTTTTGTCAGTTTCATGTTGTTCTCCCTGTTCTTTTGTAAATACTATACATACTGCACATTTAAGAAAGCTATAAAGTAAGTGAAACTAGTAATTGATAATACAGTGATTCTTTGAGAATTAAAGTAGATGAAAAATTAATTGCTGTCAAAAAGTGTAGCATGCTGAAACTGGGGTGCCGGGCCTGTTTCTGAAGGTAATCTATCATCAAACCAGGCTTTCTTTAAGGTTAGAACACAGAAATAGATTGAGCCTGAGACATTAAAGTCCTACTGAAATGTAACATTCCTGTTTTGAGTAATCCAGTCAAGGTTCAGCCATAAGTTGAAATGGCACAGGGCACGTTGAAGGGCACAAACACATCAGAAGTTTTCTGAAGGAAAAAAAAGACACACAGAATCTCCCTGCCTTTAGGCAATGATTTGATGCATCTCCAATCTGCTGAACATATCGGAAACATGCTCTCTGGAAAATATCAAATGCAGGGCCTTGGACTGTAAAGGGACACATCGACAGAAATAATGCCCTCCAGTCATATGCTCTATATTTCATCATTATTTGATTTGACTTCAATTGGTGGAACATGCTCGAAAAGCAGTAGGCCTATGGAATCTAATTGAGTCTGTTTCTCTGCGGGAAGCGTCATTTTAAGGATGAGGTCTTGATAATGTCACTATACTGCTTATTGACATGCACAGCATGACGGCACCTTCAAAACACTTCAAAAGAGGGTTAGCAAGTAATTACTGAAAGCTTCCCAACTAAAACATTCTGTAAAGAAAATCATTCAATATTGAAGGAGTAGCAAATAAGCAAAGAAACCACAAACAAATATGCTAAATGAAAACCAGCATGTGGTGGCCACCGTATTTAATGCTGCATGTGCAGAGAGACCGTGTCAAAGAGCATGTAAGCACATTAAAGCATCTGGTTAACGGCGCTCATGCAGTGTTTCTGGTTTACTTGTGTCAGCATTACACAGTATTGTGCAAAAGAAAGATGAGATAATAAAGAAGAAAACGCTTTTACGTGAACTTAAAGGATTTGCTGCTTTTATAAACTGTGAAGATTTGTCACCATCTAGTGGTCCTAGTGAAAACGACGTCAGTGTAAACCCTGTTTTCATGTGTTGTTGTCATTCAGCAGTTGCAGATGCTGTCCGTCACTCATTTTAAGATGGCCATAATTCAAACTGCAATGTCAACAATTCCTGTTTTACAACAGTTTTTAATAGTACAATAATTTGTAATGGCATAAATGACTTTACTGTTAAATAAATAGCTCACCCAAAAATGAACATTTGCTGACAATTTACCTCCATTCAGCCCATCCAAGATGAACAGATTTGGATTAATTTAGCATTACATCTCTTGCAGCAGTGAATGGGTGCCGTCAAAACAAGAGTCCAAACAGCTGATAAAAACATCACAATAATCCACAAGAAAAAAATTGGAAGTGTAAGAAACAAATCCATTGTGAAAACCTATAAACTTTAAATCATCACTTTGGCCAAATTACCAGTCCATAACGCATAATAACGCTAATGGTGGATTTTTTTCTTGAAAGCACGCAGCTGGAGTCAAGTGGATTACTTGTGGATCTATATTTGTTTTATTATCTTTTTCAATTTTCTACTCTTTTCTAAAGTGGAAAAATGTCACAACAGTGAGATGTATATTTCCATGCCAGATATTTAAACATTAAA
>NC_081787.1:14614295-14659295 GCF_963082965.1 Carassius carassius | reverse complement strand
ACAGCAGAAATGAATGATTAGATCACTTCAATGATCCTGGTTATATGCTGTAGATATTAATATATTTTGACTGATGTTGTATTTGTACAATGACCTATGAGCCTTTTTGAACATTTCATATGCATGTTATCAAATCTTGCCAATCTGACTATATTGAGTTTTCTTTACATACTCAATAATAAAAACGTATTACTTGTAACTATCAGAAGAGTAGAAATGTGCAGAGCTGTAATCTTTTCTCTTACTTATTGCCTTTTTGTACCGGTAGTTTGTATTTTTGTTGTTATTTAATAATTCTACTGCTGACAAACAAAAAAACAAAACAACAACATTTTTTTTTATAATTTATATATATATATATATATATATATATATATATATATATATATATATATATATATATATATATATATATATATATATGCTGGGATATTACTGAAATATTCTGGTTAGAGAAATGGGGGGAAATGAAGAAAAAAATTATATTTCTCATGTTCAAAAAATGTACACTCAACTGTGATAAACTAATGAAAACGATTTCAACTTTGATTAATATGACATTAATATTTTAGCCCATATGAAGGAGACAGTGACTCGTATATACGACAGCAATCACTCACTAACACCGTGCAATGCCAGAACAGGAGAATTCACACTACTTTTCTAATCTGTTGTCTCCATGGTTGAGTTCAGTTCAATTCAAAAGAAAACTAAAGATCCTGATCTCTTTCTACGTCAAAGGATACCCGATAATTGTCTGCATTTCCAGGCTTGGCTACAGGAGTTGGATTGAGCATTTTCTTTGATTTTGATAGGGAAAAGGGCTAGTTTGCCTGGACGGTTACATGGAATTGGGACTGAAGCATAAGTGAGCGTGTAGCGCCCTCTACTGCTCTGGAGTCTAGAACACAGAGGCGCTTCACTGCTTTATTTGAAAAATAAACCTTTTAATAAAAAAATAAAACATTTTCAAAATCAGGCAAGGTTTTTTTTTCAATATTTCATCTCTGCGTGATATGTCAACTCCACTTTAGTATCACGGATATCCTAGTTTTTACTTACATTTTGAATTAGTTTATATATACTTTGTCAACATTTATTTTATTTTATTTATTTTGCTGTTTTATAACCCCAAGCTAAAACATGGCTGCTGTCAAATAAATACCTCTGATTATAAATTATTTGAATTCAACCTGCACTGTTTGATTTAATAGAACATTTTATTTAATTCAATTGCTGAACAATCAATGGTCTTTGTTGCAGCTTCTTCTATTTTCATTAAACAAGACTTATTTTGCTAATCGTTTGTACAAACCCAGGCTGGATTTTACACAAAGAACACTCTCAAAAAGTCTCAGACTCTCAAAAAGTCTCAAACTTTAATGAAAGAGTGAGAATGTGAGCTGAACAAGGTCATATCTGTTCGTCTCAGAGTGGGCTGTGGACTATTATTAACTGGAATTGACCACTGGTAAAGAGACTGGGTCACATATAAACCTCTTTTAGCTGCAGGATTATTGCTTTCTAGTTCATATTAACTGTCAGGATCTATAGTGAGCCTTGTTAAGAGGATTTGATCTTTATATTATTGAGACTTTACAAGCTCCTGACAATTTAAACAACCGATATGAGGTAAACAGCACAGTGAATAAAGAAAGCTTTCTTTACTTTTTTCCTAATGTTTGCATTCACTTGGGTATAAATCTTTTAGTACTACCCACAAATATAATGATTTAATGTATTAAAATAAGTTTTTTTTTTTCATAGATAACATGGAGGCAAATGAACCAAGAAACGAACAGTGCAGCAAATAAAGACACATTTAAAGTTGTTAAATTGTTATAATAAATTGTTTAATAAACACAAACCAGCATTCATGTGTGCTGTGGTTCCAAGCAAGCTTCCCGCAGGTCAGTTGAGACTGATTCTGCCTGTGTGCAAGCATTGAACTATTGATTACTAGAGGAGAAAAGCTTCCTCTCCATCCACTCTACACTGCCTGCCAGTGAAACCCATCACCATCTACAGTAATGGGGAGCTGCAGGTAATCTAACCCTTCCCTCCCTGGTTACTGGATCTCACCATGGGCTGTGAGTCACTTCGTCCAGCACAGCTGATTGAAATCTGTCAAGCTGATACAAAAGAGGGCAGGGGGATCATAATTCAGACACATGCAGAATGGCAATCCAATCAAAACAATCAAAAAATCTAAAGTTGATTTTTCATATTTTACACCAATATTTCTCAGTCTTTTTCTGTATACACATATCGTCTTGGCTACAAACAGAAAGCTATTGAACATATTCATTCTTTTTGACCATAGAGAGAGAGAGAGAGAGAGAGAGAGAGAGAGAGAGAGAGAGAGAGAGAGAGAGAGAGAGATTGAATGGATTTTTACCATTGTTGTAGCCAAAATAAATTGTAAGCACATGTAGCCTATATAATAATAACCTCATATTGTTTGCTGCTGGTGACAGATTGTCTGTTGAGTGTGGTGGAGTACTGCAGACCCCAGCCCACATCTCCGACGAAGCAGTGTCTCGGTAACGGCGGGCTCGCGTGAGGTGCAGGCCGGAAGAGGTAGCTGAGATCACTCGTGGCATCTGGAAATAACGGGCCGATCCCAATGCTGCAGGGGAAAGAGTTCAACCTGGGGAGGAAATATAGTAAATATAGTTTCCCACTAAAATACAGAGTCGTTCCTGAAATACGTTACGTTACCTGTAAACAGTATTCTCTGTCCAGATGAACTCTGAGTTTCTCTGTCTGCTTGAGAAGGTGTAGTGTCCTGTTGAAACTTTTTCATCATCTTAACTTTCTTTAGGCTACCTTGGTCTTAAAACTGTTGCCAGATCTTTGAAATATCAATAAGCGCATCTCAGCACTGTAAAACAAGCCCTGGGTGGGCGGGAGGTCGCTCACGCGCCGTTGCCATGTTTGGTCTCCACGAAACAAGTGTTTAGTCGGGATGTATTATACAGATTATTTATTAATCCAGTCAACACAGATTTTATTTAGTACATGTCTTATAAAATTAAAACAATACACCTGATTTATGGTTTTCTTCTTGACATAAAAAAATTAATTAATTTAAATAAAATTTATAATAAATAAATAGCCTACAGAAAAATAATGCAGCCACTGATCTATAATATTGTTTCATTGTCAACCTAAAATAATTTTTGGTCCCATAAACTTAATAATGAAATAAATGTATTCTATAAACTTATAAATAAATTAAACTGCTTTTGTTGACATAAAAATATGACTTTAATTGAGTCTCAAAATAAATGTTTGTTTATTTTAGAGTGGTCAACAGTCCAGACATTTGCCAGATGACAGAAAATGTGTGTTACAGTTTTTCAGAAGTGCTAAAACACATATCTTGCAACCATCACTCATTTTCTCGAAACCTCTATCACAAATCCAAATACTCAAACTAAATTCACGAAACCCCTGACTCTTCCATCAAAATCAAACAATCACTGCAAAACCATTTCACCTGTACTGAAAATCAGACAGGGCTCTCAGATCATACACATGTGAGTTACTATAATAAACACTACAGAGCATTCATTAGTCACTTCAGAGGAAAAAATTGAGAACACAGAACATTACAGAAAAATGTATATTGTATTGAGTAAACTATTTTGCAATTCTGTTAAAAAGTATAATAATTGCAGCTGAGTAAGGTGAATATATTGTATAGACATACTGTAAAGTAGTATTGTGCTTAATATTAAATAGTATTAATGTTTGTATATTGTATTTAGCATACTGCAAAAATACTGCAGTCCAACTGCAAAAGCCAAAAATGTCAAATAAAACGCTATATGAAGAGCATGTTACAGTACACTCAAATACTGTAAGCTGTGCAATTGTAAAATCAGGGTCAATGAGAGATTCATTCTGTCTCAGCATCATGTCTTTGTGCCTGAGTCCGGCCTGAGGACTTTGTCCACATCACAAGTAATGTTGTCTTTTTTGCTAGACAGAGAGAGAGAAAGAGATAAACTCTGGTCTGATAGATCCATTTACATTTATGCATTTAGCTGAGGCTTTTATCCAAAGCAACTTACAGTGCATTCAAGCTATGCATTTAGATTTTGATTTATTTGAACCCACAACCTTTTGCGCTGCTAACGCAATGCTCTACCACTGAGCCACATGAACAGCCTTGATAACACTCTCTAAACCTTACTCTTTCTCTCCTCTTCATCCTCATCTTCTTACATGTACTCTTCCTCCTCTCCTTCTCAGGATGTTTCCATCATCATTTAGTCACCTGTGCCACTTGTGCACTCTGAACTGGCTCATATTTGGTACAGATGGTTTGATCACATCATTAGAAACAAGTGTGATCAATTTTGAATCGTTGTGTTTAAACGATGACAACTGTGCTTTAGTTGTGTTTAACCTTTGCCGCTTGTGTTTAGTAGTTTGTAGCAGAAATGCTTCACAGTGTAAATGCTTAAGTGAATGAGAATGTGCAAAAAAAAAAGTAAATTAAACGTGTTTAAGGTTTAGCAGAAAGAGTGCCTTATTCGACAAATTGGTTTAAGCTAGCGAGAATTTTGTTCAGAGATCGGTGTTTATTTAGTGTTTTAGCAATTCAGAAAAGCAGGAATCCTGTAATAGCATCTTCAGCCAGTGGATGGAGACAAAGCACTATTTGTTGTGGGTGAATTGTTCTGTGGGCGCGTTATTGTGCTGAATGGACTCGCCCATGAAACCTCTTGAGGCGGTCGGTCACCATGGTGGTGGCTTACAACAGTGAGCCCAGACGCAGACCATCCGTCGCGTTTACACGCTAAAACACTATTTATAAATGCTTCCTTTGACCCTCCGCTGCTTTGCAAATGGCTTAAAATGGACAATCACCTAACGCATGGATTGCACATTGTTTTGAATTTGAAAACTGAAGAAGATGGAATAGCGAACAGGGGACAAACGGAATGCTGAAAAATGCAGTCGTCTGCGTAAAACAGACGCTCCGCTTGCCTGCAAAACCTTTCATTAACACAAAATCGAATTAACAAGTCCCAACATTTGACGCTTCAGTGGCTGGAATAGGAAAAGCAGACTGTCTGGTTTTGTAGGATTGGGACGAGGGACAGTAAGAGAGCTCCTGGCTTAGGTTGTGGCCTGGGGACAGGCTCTCCTCTGCAGTTGCTGCGACCTTTTTGTATCACAAACGTGAAAAAGCCACTTGTGAGACGCGCTTTGGATTATTTGACTTAACTGTTGTTAGCGACTGGTTTGAAAACCATGGCGTCCTATGTGGATAACAGTTTTCGGCAGGCGGTGATGCAGAATCCTTCAGACAGGACACAACAGGTCAGAAGACAGTCTTTTAAATCATTAATTATGTGCACTGGTGGCTGTTAAATGTTACAGTATGCTGTGTTACTGTTACCAGTATCACGTGCATGGTGTGCTTTTCTTTCACAGTGTTGACTGCAACAGTTTTTTTTAGTTTAAATAGCTTAGGATAAGCAGTGCAGTGAAACGCAATGGTATGCATTAATTTGCATATATGTATATAATTGCCCCCAATCAGCTTATAATTCAGACACATGCATTTTCTCTTTACTGTTTTGAAGTCTATTACATAAACATGAAGCAAACGGTTGTAAACTTTACATATTTCACAGCTACACACGCCTTTGCGTCGGAAACAGTTTAAAATGACATACAGCAGTGGTTTTGTGTGATGTAAGGCAGAACTGATGTTTGGTTAAAGGGGTTAAGTGCTCTTACGGTTTGAAAGGCGTTACGATTACATTGTGTCTGCTTGGTATAACATTAGTCTCCACCCTTTTGCGTGGCTTAGCCGGCGACCGAAAATTATTCGTTTTCAGCAGGGCTGTCGATATATGTAAAAGTCGAGATGTATTTGCTCTTCCGTTTATGTTATTTTTGTTCCCCTGAAGTGTTTGTATTGTCTGTGATGATTGTGAGAAGCTGCGAAAACTAATCGATAACGCATCGGGCATTTAAAGTGACAGGCTGCTTTGCCAGACATAAAAGAAGCCATTCTTAATTTGATTTGCCATCTATTTTTATGTTAGGTTACAATTCACTATATCACCAAACCAGATCATTATTTTAAGTGCATCTGAGGTCATTGTTATCATAAAGTGGGAATAAATGATTCGTGTTTTGTTCGTGAAGGAAACCGTGTTTGAATAAATCACGATTCTCGGTGCGGCACAGAATGAACAAAACATTTCTTCAACAAAATAGATGAACATCACGAATGAACAGACAGTATGATGCACATATAATATTTTGGGGGTGCTACCAAAATAATCGATGGTGCTGCATTTGCATTAATTCAGTTATTCGAATATTGTGAGTTCATTCAGGTTGTTCACAAACAAAACCATTAAATGACAAAACAGTTAAATGCTCCTTCACAGCCCCCACAGCAATGCTGTATATCTATAACAGTTCTTGCTATAGTCAGTTTTTGAAAGCAGTCACATGTTCGGAGAGCGACAAATTAGTCAGTGCATGGAAGTGAACATGAATGATTTGTTTACTTTAAAGATTTGTTCACAAACCAAAGACCACCAATCAATACTAATGAATTAATGTGTCGGGGCACTTTAGGGCGAGAGGCTGTCAGAGAGAAAATAAGCGATAAGATTCTTCTTCCCTTCTCCTGAATTTGATTTAGCCCCGTTTTCCAGTTTAATGGGTTACAAAGATTCTCCTAAAGATTATGTGTGTTTTGCTGAAAATATTGTAAGCAGCTCAGTCAGTGTATAAATCTTGAGTTCACTATCATACATGAATAATAGCAAACCAGCCGGTCTGCTTCACATGTGCATGCTATTAATCACACAATTATCTTATAATCTCACAAAGTTCCTGTTGTGTAGAAATAAACATGTTCGCTCATTAAGCCTTCTACATCAGATTGGGCTCCAAGATGGAACAAACTGATTGTGAAATAATTATTTTAGTGCATTGGGGAACAGTCACATCTGCTCATGCATTGAGTTGCTTGTACCTGGATTTAAGCATTACAGACAATAGAGGCACTTGAGGGTCAGTATATTCATTCGTGAATGCAACTCTGCATATCCTAGAGATTACGTGATATTCCATGTCTGCTCCCATTGATTGATGAAGCCTTTAAACCATCTCGGGTCACTTCAGAGTTGGCCTTTATTCAGCTATCCCAATACTTCGGCCTAAGTGTCCAGCATGTATGTATGTGAAACCCCTGAAACCAGAATGCACCACACCTTAAGTTCACAATTGAAACAGTTACTTGCTAGTTCACAGAATATAGCATGATGTAATCTCAGTCAGTTCATGCTGACTGAAAGAAACTGTTCTATGAAGTGGGCTATGAGACATCCTTTAAGTGTAAAGACTTTTTTTTAGGGAATGTCATAGGCTATTCTAATGGAGCTTGAAGCTCATTATGGCTTAATGGCAAAAACCTCAGTGCTTTGCATTAACTTCCTGATGGTTGGTGTAGATCTTAATCGGACAATTGGTATAGGCGATGTGGGGGAATAGTGAAGGGTGTAGCTTCTACAGCCTTTGGGATGCTATTTTCAAAAGCAGATGATATGCAGGGGTCAAGGAGACCATAAACAGCCTGATGAGACTTTGTGCAAAGGGCACATCTCTTATTGTTCCTAAGAGCCACATAGTGAGTATTAGGTAAACGAACAAGCTAAATATAATCCTTGACAAATCCAGGAGAAATTTGGCTGTTTTCTTTTTCCTGATGCCAACAAACTGGTCATCCTGGACTGATGGTTTCCTTCCAGGCAGACTCCTTTCTTCCTTTCACAGTGAGAGGAAGTGCATCAGAGGGTTGTAAGAGCTGGACAGAGCTTAAGAAATCCTTTTTCTTGTTTGTTAAAAAAACAAATCTTTTTAATCTTTACTAATGAAGCTTTGTTTATATACATGTGAGTCAGTGAGCTGCAGGTGTCTTCTGAATTCTTTTAAGAGCAGAGGCATATGGTTGAATCTTTGCCAAAGAATCGCTTAGGTTATGCCTATTAAAAAATATCGGTAACTCTTTAGATTAGGGAACACATATTCAGCATTAATTAAGAGTTTGCCCTCAATAAACTCCTAATTTGGTGCTTATTAATAGTTGGTAAGATAGTAGGTAAGTTTAGGTATTGGGTTGGGTTAAATGATCTACAATATGGTCATGCAGAATAAGGCATTAATATGTACTTTATAAGTACCAATAAACAGCCAATATTCTAGTAATGTGCATGCTAATAATCTACTAGTTAATAGTGAGAACTGGTCCTTAAAAGAAACATCTCATTACAGCAATATATACAACATATTCAAAATCTGTAGACGGTTTTCTGGCCATCCTCGCTGTGTAAACATGGTTTTGTCATACCTTTTAAAAATACTGGCAGTAAGAACTGCTTTTCTCTGTTTCTGAATATGAAGTGTCCGTTTTAGTTTTGGTAGGAGAGTCTAATAAGCTCATCCAATGACATGGAATGCAATATTTGAATGCTCCAGTGGTCATCACATGGTTAATTTAATAACAAACTTAAAGAAGTCTCATCACAAGCTACAGTTCGTCACATTACTTTGTGTTTTACTTGTTATGCGCTAGTTGTCTGCTAATTGAAAAATCAATGTATCTTTCTAAAATTCTTCTACTGTTCAAAGATAAGAGGCCCAATTGCTTGCTTCTGAGATTTTGCAGAGAAATAGACTGCTTGTAGAATATTGATAAGAAATATGGAAAAACTACACCTGCTTGTTTAGTGACTTTTGTTCTGTTCATATCATTCTGCTTTCCAACTAGATTGTACTTAATGATTCTGGTTCCTCATCAATTCCATTAACAGTATTGCTTTATTTCCAGCTTGACTTGACGTAAGTTCCAGTAAGAACAGCGATAGTGTTAGTGAGTCACTAGACCAATTCAAACCAATAGCTTGTGCCCCAAGAATGGCTTTTGAATCATTTTGGCTGATTGATTAAAAATAACCAGTTCATGAAAGTCTTTGGTATGCAAATCTGACATCACTGGTCGTGCTTTGTTTTTTTGTTGTATGCAACCAGTGAAAACAATGTCAGACTGCAAGCTCACAGCTCAGACAAAACTATGTCTTTGGCATTAATGCAATAACGGCATAGGAATAGCAGTACAGATAACGCGTTAACAGTAGAATACAGATGTTCAAAAATAGGGCTGCTCTGATCATGATCGGCCGATCGTTATGCGCATCTCGTCAGTAAAGTCGGTTCTCTAATCTGCGGTAAATTCCATCAGGTGCGTGATTTCACATAGAGCAGCTGTTACTACACAGAGCCGTTGTTAACTGAGAAGATGCGCAAATCCATGTTCATTTTCAGCGTTTATTTGCGCATCTTCTCAGTTAACAACGGCTCTGTGTAGTAACTGCTGCTCTATGTGAAATCACGCACCTGATGGAATTTACAGCTGATTAGAGAACCGGCTTTACTTACAAGATGCACATTAATGATGGCCGATCGTGATCGGAGCAGCCCTATTCAAAAATGTTCAAGAAACTGAACGCCATGAAAATTCCTTTCCAGTATTATTAAAAAATATATGAATAAGAACCATTTCTTGACTCTCAATTCTGTTTCCAACATCCTTAATACAAGCTCAAGTCAAAACAAGAGTGAAATGGGGTCATTAATGAATATGAATGGGTGTCTTGGGGTTTAGGGAGAGATTTAAATACACTACTTGGGCATCAGTAGTGGTTGGCGGCCCATGTCCCTTCTGGTGGTTCTTTTGATCCTCGAATTGGGCTTCTTGTGTCAGAGGAGACTCATCCTCATCCACGCTTACAGCGGATCTCTTTGATCTGGCGCTCTGTTTCTCTCCTCTGATCCATTTGTTAGGATCTCTTTCTGTGATCTTCCTCTATGGATGAAACCTCTCACTCTGAAGCTGCAGAAAAAATGCACAGAGATCTCTGAAGCATGATATAGCTTTCCACATTATGATAATTATGATATGCACATCATGCTTTACTTAGTACGAGTATTGCTATTGTTACTGCTCAAACTTAAGCTAAGCTAAGGGGTTTTCAAAACTCTTAAAGGTTCAGTTCACCCAAAAATGTAATTCTTTCATCATTTACTCTCTCTTATGTTGTTCCAAACCTTTGAGTTTGTCTTCTGTTGAAGAAAAAGATTGAAGAATGTCGGTAAGCAACCAGTTGACGGTAGCCAATGACTTGATAGTATGGGGGACCTATTCTTTTTTTTTTTTTGTTAATGTGTTCAACCGAAGAATGAAACCTATAAGGGACTGAAACAACTTGAGGGTGAATGATGACAGAATTTGTATTTTTGGAAGAACTATCCCTTTCCTAAACTGTGAACATATCTCAGGTGCTTGTACACTGTTTTTAATTATTAATAGTAAGGTAATTGTAATGTTTTTGAGATTAATTTTGTTGCTTGTTGCTTGTGGCATCCTTCATTGAGGTATGGCAGGACAGCTCAGTGCATTGGTGGTTGTGTACTGTGTTTTTTATTTTTCATTGCTAATATCTCCCAAAGGACTCTAACAAACAAAAAGCCCAGACAAACCTTCAGTTGCATGACAGAAATGTCAAGGCTGCAGAAATGTAAGTGCATCTCTCAAACACATAGCAGCAGTTACCAAAGACATTCTGTCTGATAGAAAGAAAGAAGGAAAACATGCAGACAGATTTCAAGGGTGCTGATGGTACAATGCCACCCTTTATTGAAATAGCTACTCTGCTCTGGGTAAAAGTGGCCTGATGGCAACTAATCTGGGACTAGCTCCTCTGAAATTAAATCCTGGCTATGTTTATTAGGGGAGAAACTACAAAACTGGTCTGAGATCAGTGTTTAAAGGTAGCTTTAACTGTAGTAATCCTGCCTGTCCTATACCATGTTAGCAACTGTGAATGTAGACCAACACATTAGCTGATTAATTACCTGATTATCTGCAGTGTGCTAAGGATTGTTTACAAAAGCTCCCTTCTTTCAGTATGTAGGCCAGTGTCCACAAACGTGATATCCAATCGGAATTGTCCTGTATTTTGTGTGTGTGTGCGTGTGTGTGTGTGTGTGTGTGTGTGTGTGTGCTATATATATATATATATATATATATATATATTTTATTCCGGATTAGTTAACACCACTGGTGTGTTATTGTTAGTTTTTGGCACTTGTAATGACACTGAAAATGTGACTAACCACATTTCACTCATACTTCACTATATATATATATATATATATATAGTGAAGTATGAGTGAAATGTGGTTAGTCACATTTTCAGTGTCATTACAAGTGCCAAAAACTAACAATAACACACCAGTGGTGTTAACTAATCCGGAATAATCAAATTCTTACTGAAATCTCTGATGGTTTGGCTTTTATTCTATCCTCTTGCATGGGGATGGAAGAGCTGTGTTGTCCCTTGGGTGAGTGTTAACCTGGGATGAACCTACTGGTGGGTTCTTCATGTGATGTCAGTCTGCTAGTATCCAGACAGGCTGCTTTTCCCAGGTGCACCTTAGATTGGTGAAATGCCTCACCTCAGCTCACCAGGTTTAGAGTGCCAAATGTTTTCTATGGGTGAAAGATCTGGACTGCAGGCTGGCCATTTCAGTACCCGGATCCTTCTTCTACGCAACCATGATGTTGTAATTGATGCAGTATGTGGTCTGGCATTGTCATGTTGGAAAATGCAAGGTCTTCCCTGAAAGAGACGACGTCTGGATGGGAGCATATGTTGTTCTAGAACTTGTATATACCTTTTAGCATTGATGGTGCCTTTCCAGATGTGTAAGCTGCCCATGCCACATGCACTCATGCAACCCCATACTATCAGAGATGCAGGCTTCTGAACTGAGCGCTGATAACGACTTGGGTTGTCCTTGTCCTTTTTAGTCTGGATGACATGGCGTCCCAGTTTTCCAAAATGAACAGAACAGTTTTCCACTCTGCCACAGGCCTTTTTAAATGAGCCTTGGCCCAGAGAAAATGCCTGTGCTTCTGGATCATGTTTAGATATGGATTCTTTTTTGACCTATAGAGTTTTAGCCGGCAACAGCGAATGACACGGTGGATTATGTTCACTGACAGTGTTTTCTGGGTATTCCTGAGCCCATGTTGTGATTTCCATTACAGTAGCATTCCTGTATGTGATGCAGTGCCGTCTAAGGGCCCAAAGATCACGGGATCCAGTGTGGTTTTTCGGCCTTGACCCTTACGCACCGAGAATGTTCCAGATTCTCTGAATCTTTGGATGATATTATTCACTGTAGATTATGATAACTTTAAAATATTTGCAATTGTTCTCTGAGAAACTCCTTTCTGATATTGCTTCACCATTTTCCCTGCAGAATTGGGGGAATTGGTGATCCTCTGCCCATCTTGACTTCTGAGAGACACTGCCACTCTGAGAGGCTCTTTTTATACCCAATCATGTTGCCAATTCACCTAATAAGTTGCAAATTGGTCCTCCAGCTGTTCCTTATATGTACATTTAACTTTTCCGGCCTCTTATTGCTACCTGTCCCAACTCTTTTGGAATGTGTAGCTCTCATGAAATCCAAAATGAGCCAGTATTTGGCATGACATTTCAAAATTATATTTCACTGCATTTCTTATAAAATAAATGCTGTCTTGGTGAGCCACCTTTTTTTCAAAGCATTACAAAATCTGACCCTTAACTTTTGAACAGTCTATATAACACAAGAGGTAAAAATGACTCATTATGTAACTTAAATAGGTAGCCTAATGCATTGACTTGGATATGTTTAAAACCGCTGGCACTTTGTCTTTTCTGGAAATTTGATGAAGCTTAAATGAGAATTTTGAAAGGCAGCAGGATCAGGGTGACTTTTTTGCATCTGTTTTCCCACTAGAGATCGACCGATATGGGTTTTTCTATAGCCGATGCCGATGTTTAGAGGTCAGGGTCAGTCGATGGCCGATATGTGCTGCCGATTTTTAGGGCCGATATCTTGAAGTTTTCCCCTTCATTTGCATGCTAAAATGTCACACTAATAATAAGTGGATGCACAACATTTCTAAACGTATCATCATTTATTGAGCACTGACTTGAACCATCTCTCGAATCTTAATTTTGTGCACTGCACGGTATTAAAATAAAACAATTATCCAAAGTTAACCAAACAAATCAATAAACTGACCAAGTATTAAATATATAAAACAGGTAATATAATATATATATGTCAATCATTTACATAAAAGTTTTAGAGCATTTATCAAGTAGAATTTTTCAAGTTTGTTGGAACATAAATGTAAACTTAAATATACATTTAAATAAATAAAATTTTAGAAATAAAAATCAATTAAACTGAAAAAGATAAAAAATTAAACATAAAAAATAAATAACAGTAGTGCTGCAAACACACTAGCAACCAGCAACATTTGTGTTTGGTATAAATGACACGGAACATCTAAAGTGCATTCTAATTTCAAACTTACATCGCAGTCTGTTCATTATTAAAATAAAGTACAGTAAACCAAACATATAAAAGGTTACACTGGTCAGTTTAAATAGACCTTAGTATACCAGTCCACTCTGCTGTTATGCACGTTTTTGCTCATGTGAAGAGGATGATTTTTTTCCGTCTAGTTTACATTAAAAAAATAAATATTATAGTTTAACGTTCAGATACATAGCGAATATGGAAACATTTGGATATGTGCAGAACGAGACGTGAGCAATAACCTCCAAATACATCTAGTCAAACCCGCGCTCGCTCGTCCTCGTATGGATCGGATCATTTTTCGGATCAGCAGAAAAAAAAGAAAAAAAAAGGCCAAGACAAATAAACATACGTTTCGTCTTTTTTTTATTAACATTAAATTATTAAATTAAAATATATGAAATCAACAAAGTGCACATGGCATAATATCTTCTTTTTAACATAATAGCCGGACTTCTCATCTCCCAGTCTGCTGTGATGGTGAGCAGTTATCGTCACAGAGCTCTCCACCCTTCTGTTGTGAGCGCAACAGAGGATGCTCGGGATAGTTCATCCACAACTTTATTTTCTCCTGTTCATAAAGATCGGGCACAATCTTTTCACTCTAACCTCTTTCCTTCATCATTATATCTGACAGGGAAGCCAAAATGCGCGGGGCGTTCAAGCTCCTCCGTTCCTCCGCTCGCCATGCGCAGCTTTTTTCTTTTTTTTTTTTTTCATAAATCAATCCGTGGGTCACGTGTGTGCTGAACCGAAGATATTGATCCGAACGGATCACGGATCAATGATGATCCGTTGCACCACTACTATAGTGTCATTTGAAAACATAGCAGTTGCTTTTTAAAATACAACTACGAGCACCACGAAACCATTTAAAGAGGCGCATTCAGCGGTCTACTTGATGGGAAACAGTCAACAAAGTAAAATGATCTCCAACGTATGGCGCGCTCTCTTCATTTTATCAAATGATCACAATCACATCTATTCATTTTACAGTCCTGCTACTAGCATTTTATTCATACTAAAACCCTTTAATTCGGGTGAGAAAGCTTTTTTTCCAAGTGGCTTTTGCACGCAATAATAATACCGCTGCAGACGCATTTTGCAGCATTAAGGTTATTAATTGATCGTTAATTTAAACGACGATCGATCATGGAAATGATCGAATATTGACATCCCTAAATACAAATGAGTTGGGTGGAAACCTGGTTATTGTCTGCATCAAACCATGCTTCCGAACATGCTGTCTCTCCGAGCTCGCTGCTGTCTGTGAGCGGGGTGGAGTAACGTAGCCCTCAATCACGCTGCAGTGTTTGTGAGAGCTGTCAACTTCTCCACCCCATTTACAGAATGAAATTCTCTGACTACCTTTATCTCCCAGGACTGTTGTTGAATCTTCCAAAAGTTTTGGCTTGGGGTCCTTCACATACGCAGCAGTACTTTCCACTGCAACAATAACACGGGGCTGCCCGCCGACGTGCCTGACTTTAAATCAGCGCTACTAAACACGGATATCGGCCGATGCCGATATATTAAAAAATGACAAATATCGGCCCGATATATCGGCCGACCGATATATCGGTCGACCTCTATTTCCCACCGTTCACTCTATATGAGGACAGAAAGGTGGCCTACACAGTTAGTTAGATGGATCTTTTTGTGCTAAGTATCAGCAGCATCCTGCTTGCATAGTTCCTTCTGTGCACCTTTTTTGTTGTTGCTTGTTTTCTAGCTTAAAGATAATGTGACACTAAATTTGTGGTCTAAGATCTTGTTTGGTAAGCTTTGCCCTGTCACACTAAGCATTATTGTGTGCCTATTTTTGTCCTAATCCCCCATGTCTAATAAAACCAATTAGCTTAAGCCCATCTTCACTGGCCTGTTTGTATTTGATCAGTAGAAAGCTTTGAACTAGGTTAGGAACAGGCGAACAGAAAAGCCCTCCTGTTGGCCCTGTCACAAACCTCTGCTGTGTACGTAATCCAGATTTTCTTTACAATAGCAGCTCATAATCATCCGCACAGTGACAAGGTCCACCGCTAATATCTCGGAACTGAAAGCTCTTCAGTAGCAGCTGATAAATCCCGGATATGAGTGTTTATGGCATGTGATTAAGTAATAAAGGCTCACTCATTGTTTAAAGCTGTTTGTTTTATTCATACGCTCAGTTATATCACCTTACGCTATCGTATTACACATCTGTGATTATCAGCTTTTGCACATGACTGCCATCTCTGCTTCCTGATACATGGGCGTCCTAGCGCAATTGTAGACGTGTCCACCTCACACTGCGCTTTTGTGTCAAGAACATATTGTTCATTAGCATAATCACCAGTGATGTCTAATGGATAGCTTTTTAAATCTGCGTCAGTGTTCGTTTTGCATAATGCTAATGAGAGCCACTTGTGGTTGTAGTAAGAGCGAAATAGGCTTTTCATTGGGACGAACCCACTCCTCATGTGGGCCCCCTCAGCTTTGTGTCACCAGTGCAGTTTCAGTACAGTGGACCCCTGGGGAAATCAACCAGCGCTTGTCACAAATAATCAGCATCATTGTAATTATTCTGTCATGTTGAGGAGTTACTTACTGTACTCCACTTGGACTTGTTCAGTAGGAAACATTAAAGTTTAAAGGCTATTTTAGTGAAAATGACATTTATGTAACCAAGACAGACATTATTAATGAATTCAAGGCAGGTTTTGATATGTGTGAGTCACAAAAAGAGAGTATTAGCAGCATGTTTATACTTCTTTTTCCCATACAATGAAAGCTTATATTGACCGGAGGCTGTCAAAATCCAAAATGCATTGTAAAAATGATAAAAAAAGCACCATAAACTAATACTTGTGTTCAATATACTATGTCTTCTGAAGCCTTTTGAAAGCTAAGAAACAGATGAAAATGCATGTTTTCTCAAGTAAGAATCAATTGAGATTCAAGAGCTACTTCTAGATTTATTTTTCTTTTGTTTGTCCTTGTTTTTTCCTTTTTTAAGCTTTTTAGCTTGACAGTCTCTGCTTGTGATGTTTTAATTGTATCGTATTGAACAGAGAATGTGAATGTCCTTCAGAATTTCTCTTTTTGTGTTCCACTCAAGAGAAAGTCAAACAGTTTGAAAGAACATGAGATGGTAAATTTAAATCCAAACTCTTTCTTTAAATTTGAGTGATTTAATGAAATTATTTGAATGTATCAATGTTGTTTTTAAATTCTAAATAGTTCCCATAAGCTAGACAGGTCCTTAAAAAAGCTCCAGGGAAACTGTGACATCAGTTTCCCTTTTTAATTTCAATTGTGGGCCAACATCCCGAGGATGCAGTCTGAAATAGCATGATGTGTTCTTCAGACGCCTTCGCTGCAAGCTTCCAGGGTGGTATTACACGATTACTATGTAAACAGGAAAGTGAGCACTGTGTTGACTAAGTGAACAATTGGAAATGAGGGAAACCACTCAACAACAACAAAATATATTCATAGCCAACTGTAGTGAAATTCCTTTGTTTTGCTCAGTTCTTCGAAAACAGCTTTATATAGTGCATGCATTATATAAAGGTTGCAAAATTTCCTAATCCAGTTCATGGCAATGAAGTTGATACTAAAAAGAAATAAAGAAGTACATAAAAATAAGCAGTCAGTGTGCATGCCAAATTATTTGTCAGACTGCCTGAAAAGGTATTGGTCAATACTGAGTTGTGCTCACCTGGTTATTTGAGTCTTGAGTCTTTCACCATTTTTATGTGTTAAAAAAATAATTTTAAAAGAATAACTTTTGTGAATTGGTTTGTTGTAAAGATTAACCTACATATACTTGCATAGAGGAAGAAGCATGCAAATGTGTGTTAATATTCCTTTGTCTTTCCTGAACAATGTCGCATTGAAAACAACAACCACAGGCTGGTTTTCACAACGTAGCCATACCTCATAAGCAAATTTCTCTCACAGACTTGACAAGGTTATTCGATCCTAGCTATACGTATTATCTGTTTGAACAATGAGCTTTTTGAGTATATTGTTTCCAGTCTACATCTGTGCTGCTCTGCATTTTCAGGATACATTGCAGCACAACGCTTTAGTTAGTCCAGAGTTTTCTTTTACAAGTATTTCTCCTCCAATTTATATTCTGTGCCTCACATTGTGTTCGGAGGAGTGCACTGTGGACCCCACAGACCTAAAATATGCAGCCAAATACTTTGAATGCTCAGAAAAGCAGCTCTTTGTCTTTGAGTTCCCCAGCAACCGAGTGGACTAGAAGAGAGAAAGAATTCAGTTGATCCACTATTGTCATTGCCTAAACGTGGGCCAGTAGTGGTAGAGATTTTTCTCTTGGAGAGTTGAAGGATCAGGGTGAGGGGAAAAGGAGCTCAGCTGAAAAGACTGGCTCGGAAACAACACTGTTGACGCAACACTGTAGGAAGCCCTTGGCTCCTAACTAAGACTCGCTCCCCCTCCGCTGCCCGGGATGTGCTACATCATCAGAACTCAGCCGAGTTACGTTGTTCCGCTTGTGTCAGCATCGGTGATTGTTCATTTAATTGTCGGGGAGAGAAAGAACAGCGTGCCCTTCCGTATCTCAAGCCTGTTTTATCCAATTATCCCATCTGCAAGTTATGTGTCAGAAGAGCACAGCGATCATGTGTCTGAAACAAAGGACCTCACAGAGCCCTTCCACCTTAGGATGTGTATTATTTTGTGTAGAATCTTATTCTTTAGAGTCACTTTTTTATTTAAATTTTTTTTTCTGTCTCACCTTTATTTTTTCCTCAGTGTTGTTAACTCACAGCTAAAATTATTAAAAATGGTTTTCTTTAATTGAATAAAATATAAATATAAGATTCAAAATGTAAAAGAAAAAAGAAAAATACAGAAAATAAAGCAGATTTTTTTTTTTAAATTAAAAATATTACCCCCCCCAAAAAAAACCCCTCAAAATTAATCAAATTAAAACAAAAACTGAAATATAAAAATACAAATAAATTATATATTAATACATACTGAGATAAATAACACTATATATTTCTTCATAATGTCTAAGTGGATGGTGACTTATAGAAATAGTATAAAATGTAATAATAATAATAAAAAAATAAACATTAATGAAATAAGTCTATGTATCTCACTATTTTCCAGATTTTCTGAAGTCATACAATAGCTTTGTAATGATAATAATAATAATTATTATTATTTATAAACATAAAACATTATCACTGAAAACCAGCTTAAAATTTGGTCTTTTCCTCAAAGAAAACTATCAGAAGTCTTGGAATATATAGGCATGTGTCATGTAGGCTGCTTTTATGGCACTTTTATAGTATTCTATTGTTATTTTTGGAGCTTAGGATGGACTAAATGTACTATTAAGACAGAAAATATAACCTGGTGCAAGAACAACATTAGGATGGTTTTCTTTTTTTTGATGAACTGTCCCTTTAAGAAGTTCAAAAATGTGCTTTTATCTCTCCTCTCTTCTTGAGCAGATCTTGCCAAGATAAATCTTTGAACAGCATTATGTAATATGACGGGTAGGAATAGAAATCTTTGAGTTGTTTGATGCTGAGCGAGCATGTGCACTTCTGCCTGGATGTTTGGCATTAATCCCAGTCGAGGAGTGCTGTGGTGTGGTTGAGTGTTGGTTTTTAGAGCTCCTCGTTGTTTGAACCGTTATGTAGGACCATCTATCAGTGTGGTTTCGGGCCACTGGGACAGATCTCGCTTTGTATTTCAGTGCCTTATCATTGATGAAAGGGCACAGATGATGTCTTTCTAATGTGATCTGGTCATAAGTTTTCCAGCATCAGTTCAGTTCTTGTTTTGCAGCAGAAAAATAAACGTCCGCTTTATTAGACATAAATGTGACCAGAGGACATTTTTATTTTCATGACATTTTATTAACTGTCAGTCAGCGATTGCGCGCACACACACATGAAAAGTCTGAAGTTCTCTAACATGTCAGACCGTGATAGTAACACTGTAGAATAGGGAACACATTATAGTCATTGTTGACTGAGAGTTTTCCCTGAATAAACTCCAAATTTGCTGCTTATTATTATCTAGTGAGATAGTTGTTAAGTTTAGGTATTGGTTTGGGTTAAGGGATCTAGAATATGGTCATGCAGAATAAGGCATCAATATGTGTTTTATAAGTATTAATAAAAAGCCAATATTCTAGTAATATGCTTATTATGTATACTACCTACATATTGGCTATTTATTAATAATTCTTAAAATAAAGTATTTGCACTGTGATGTGTACAGGTTTTTTTTTTTTTTTAATTTTCACTTTCTATTTCAGGTTTGTGTGCTAACTCTGTTCTTTGTCTCACTGCATGACATTTATTAAAATCTCCTCATTTGAATTATTCTCTTCATCTTTCTCACTTCATCTGATCCAGGAAAGCTCCTGGAAACAGTGAAATAATAATGAAGGCAGCTAGTCAATGTTGTAACGTTAGCTCAAAAGAATGCTGGGAGCAAGAAGTCTTGTTTTTGGAAGGAAGCGTTTTAACAGCACATCTTCTCATCGCCATCCTAGCTGGCTTCCGCCTCCTTGTTCTGCATTATTTAACGCGTATGTTCTGCTGCGTGATGATGGTGATGCTCACAGATGTCTGGCCCATTAATGAGACACTTTCTTTGCTGTTCTGTCAAAGATTGATGTGGTTACGGTAGTTTACTGACAGAGAAATATTTTCTTTTTTTAACAATTAAACATCAAATGGTTTTAACATCTGTGACTGCATATTTTTGGATGATCCAGTAAATAATGCTTTTATTATGCTTCGTTTAGTGAAAGGTACTTCTAATTGCATCTTATTTGAAAATTTATGGCCACAAACCAAAAGATATGATTGCTGATAAGATACGAATGATATGTTTTGCGCTGTGTCATGGACTAAAATGGCTCCAAATGTGGATAAAAAGAACAGTTTAAAATATAGTTGTCGTTAGTGAGAATCAGCAAATCATCCCAACTATTAAAACAAGTTTTGGATGATTCAGATGAAGCTGAAATATAAATGTAAATATTAAATGAAATGTTGCCTTTAACTGAAACAACTTTTATTTTAACGAAAATTATTAACTGAAATAAAACAAACACTAATTATTTAGAAATATATAAAAAACGAATAATAAAAAAAAACACAAACTTATTTAAATGAAAATATAACCATAATTAGTTTCATCAAAAACCTAAATTTCTTTTTGACTGAAAAAATAAAGATGTAATCGTGGATGACATGGGGTAAATTATCAGGAAATTTTTATTTGAAAGTGAACTTATCCTTTATGTACATTCGCTTCTTGTTAAACCAAAATAAGTGTATCTGGATTATTATAATTTTTTTATTATAATTTTTTTTAAATATCCATGTATAATCCATGTTTCTTTATTGATTTCACATGTATGGGTTACGTAAATCAGTCCTGCCCTCTAACAGCCACATATGCACTGGTTAAAAAAAAGCAGATTCGTCTGTCGTTCATGTGTCGTATTACAGAGGCAGGTTGATAAGTTCACTAAGGTTTAAAATTTGACACCCTTATTTCATATTTTTTTGCTTGCAGCTTCATCCTTATGAATATTGCTAGGTTGTCAGCATAATACATGAATACTGAGCATGCATTTCTGTTCATCACAGCTGTATGTACAATAGTAAGGGATTTCAGTGTTTTCAGCAGACACAGCATCCAGACATGGTAGCTGCTTCAGCTGTGTCTCAGAACGACTCTTGACTCGACAGCGAAGTGGACAGACTGTTAATTATTCACACGTATTTGCAGCATGAATAATGCAGCCTCTGGCAGGACCAGCGCTCCAGTCGCTAGCGCTGCACTAATGGGGTGGGAACAAACACAGCTCGAAAGGTGTTGACTCGACAGCAGGAGGTGTTAGAGCAGAACCGAGACCTAGCACCGTCTGCCTTGTCATCACTTCCTGTTTTTGTCTCTCTAATAGGCCATTGCGAGATATTTAATTCAGTTTTCCCATTTCCTTTCAATCATTAGTGCATGCTTTCAAAAGAAACGCATCCTAGCGGTATATGTACACCCCATTTAAGGGGTTGGATGCAACCCAGATCAGTTTCAGCATGTGATGTGTCATTGTACCAGCTGCTTGGTTGTCAGAATAAATGTCTGTCGACTGCTGCAAAAGCACCTGCAGTTTAATCACACATGCTACACAGAAAAGCTTGTCTCCTGCTGATTTACTTTCACATAGACTGACAAGGCCGGTGTGTTTATTCCCCTGTGAATTACACATTTTGATAGACGAGGACAGTGTGAGTTTAAGGGTATTTCTATATGAAATTGGACGCAGTATGTGAAGAAGTTTAAAAAAAAAATCTTCTTTTTGACTCCCACTCAACTCCAACTCTGTGTGCCATGTTTCTTATTTATTTTTTATTTAAGAAGATGTGTTTCTTTTTGTAATTTTATTTAGAAACGGCAAATTTTGGCAAATGATCTGAAAATGTCAATTATAAACTAGTGGTTATCAACAAGGGGGCTGGGGGCCAATAGGGGGCCTCAGCAAACTTCCATTGTGGGCACCGACAAGTCCTAAAATTATTTACATTTAGTTATATCTAAATAATCTAAAAAAAAAAGTAGACAGTTAAGATGTTAAACATTAAACTGACATCATGTTTTTGAATTAATTTGTTTAATGACAACAGCAGTACCGTAGGTACATATCAGGTTAGATAGAAGTGCCTTCAAATGTTGCTTCAGACAAAGGGCGTTGGAGTCAGAAAGGTCAGTTATAAACAGCTATACCAGCTAATATTTAGCTTTTGTTTTTAGATTATAAGCATGACCAATAACTGTGTACTCTTAGCTTATTAAGAAAAGTGATAGTGCCTCCATGTCATTTTCAAAATCTTGTCTATGTATAATAAGCAAATTACTGAAAAAATGTGTTAAAATAAGGGCATTGTTGTATTTCTTGCATAGTACAGTCAAACTTCCACACCACTGTAGATACTAGCATCAAGATTTGATGCTATCCATGTTCATTGAGCTGGCCACATATAGTCTGTTGATATGTGATGGCTAGCAGGCTGTTAATATTCATGAATGACAAACAGCGGAAGATGATGTCATTGGAGCCTGCATCTGATTAGCATTGGCAGTTAGCATAAATACACCCTCAGTGATTAAGCTCTTCACAGCGCAGCTTTTTTTTTTTTTTTTGGATTTTTTCCACACCAGTGAACATTTATCGTTAGACCTCTCCAAACTGAGCAATGTTGCCACTTTTACGCTGAAGTCACTCATGACAGTCTGCCTGTAAGGCAGCAGTGGTGTCTGGAGTGCGTCTGTCTTTTTTATGCGCTTGATGCGACTCTCTGCTTTTGTTCTTATAGGATTAGAGCTGCCAGTTAAAGACATGATGCTAAGCCCATCCACATGCTTCCAGCTTCCCTCATTCTGAGCTGCGTTTGACTACATGGGTTCATGGCGGGGGATTTACATTGCCAGTTTAATCTGTTGTTTAGCATCCGATATGCACACTGGGGACGGCATTGAGGAAATATTAAATGTCACCAGATCAATGAACGGTTTAGATGTAGCCTGCCTCAAGCATACAAAAATAGGCTTGTTGACACCATTATGAAGTGTATCATTCTGTCTTTACATTGTTGGATATATTTTGAGAATTTATCTGACGGCTGTAACCATAACTGTTGGGACCAAGCCGGCTGTCGCCTACTGTATATTCAGTTGCTAATGCTAGTGACCTTGTTTTTGTTTGTAAAGACTCCACCTGGTGCTATGTGCTGTTCTACGGATAAAAATACCCTTAAGAGCCGCACTGTCAATAGGGTCTCAAGGACAGTGCGATGTGAGCACAGTTGGCTCGGGGAACCCAATGACACACACTCTTAAATGCTACACTGAGTGATCTATAGGTTGGCATGTGCCCCCGTGGTAATTATACTGCTGACCCGGCTTAACAATGCATACTCGAGACCTCACATTAACATAGCTGTCTGATCATAAAGACGTGCCACATTTCCCTTTGTTCTTATTCTTTGCCGTATATTTTTGCAATGCAGACCAGTGATTTCTCTTTTGGATGCAGTACAGGGAATGTTGCCATACTTCTTGAGATAGACAAATAGCAGTAACACCCTCTTTAGAGAGCCACGCATGACCTCACGGTTCACTTTGGCTGTCTAGTTGACAAATCACTTTAGGCTAATTAAAATGGGCAGACCTTTTTTTTGGCTAGTCCAAGTTTGCTTCCCTTGCTAATTATTTTTTGCTCTTGGTCTGCTTAATTTACACACACCTGTGTGAGCTTTTATTTATCTATCTAGACAGATTTTTGTGCATTTTGTGATTTTATTAGCAATTTCTGAGTGAAAAATGTTTTTATACCAGATGTTTTCAATGTAGTGGATAGTGCATGTTCTATTTATGATCAAAAGTTAAAGCCAATAATACAAATAATAATAATAGTAATAATAAACTAGGGATGGGCGATATATTGCATGCGATTGTCACGTGGATTTCGTCAGTAAATCTCGTTCTGTGATTACCGCTAAATCACCATCACCTGCTTTCAAATGGAGCGGCATTTAATAGACAGAGCCGTAGATCACTGACAAGCTACGCAATATCGCATTCATTATCGCAGATGAATCGCCTTCGATAAAGAACGTGATATTGCGTAGCTTGTCAGTGATCTACGGCTCTGTTTATTAAATGGCCACTCCGTTTGAAAGCAGGTGATGGCGATTTAGCGGTAATCACAGAACCTGATTTACTGACGAAATGTGCGTGAGAATCGCATGCGATATATCGCCCAGCCCTGAGTGAAAAATATATGGTTTATAACTATATAAATGATTAAGTAACTTTGCATGGTCAGGCAGGACATTTATATAAATAACCTAAAAATATACATATATTATGATTTATATATATATATATATATATATATATATATATATATATATATATATATATATATATATATATATATATATATATATATATATATATATATATATATTATAAGCTGGTTATATAAATAACAAATTTTATTAAATATCAATAATAATACAGAAACATAATTATGTAAAACTGTAAAAAATACAAGGTGTAAATAAAACAAAGATTATTGTATTATGTTTTACAAGATAATACTATTTCAGTCTTTTATTTCAAAACTGCATGTTAATTCAATGTTTCACTTTACATTTCTGTGCAATTATTTGTGAAATTTACTTTCAATTTCTGAGTGAAAATAGATTTTGCAGCAAGTTTTTTTTTTTCAGTGTACCGTTTCTCTATGTATGTGTTGCTTGTCTGTGTGTCTATAGTGCTGAGAGATCTTCATTTATCTATTTCACTTTTATAAGACAGGCCCTCGCTTCATCATATGTTTATCATCGCAGGAATCTCGATCTTTCCCTACAGCCACAAGCTACACAGCCTTTCCTCTGTCATGGGATCTGTGTCCACTGGGCCCCCTGCCTCCATTTGCTAGCCCCGTGACAGAAAGAGGTCAGTTTAAGCGCTCAGTCTGGGTCAAGGCTGCCCTTCAGGACAGGCACCGTGTGTCCTCCTTGGCTGTATATGTGCATTGTTGAGGTGATTGTTAAACAGCTCATGGCACATGAAAAGGGCAGATCTCCTTAAAGGGGTGGTTGCAGAGCGAGTAACAAAATAGCAACTGATTTTTTTGCCTGACCGAAACATAATTTGTTGGAAAATAGCACCCTCTTTGTCACTTTGCATTATGGGGAGGAAACTATACTAGTTATATGGAAAATTCCATGTATGGTTTGCTGTGATGAACATACAACATTAATAGGATGTGATGTAATCTGATTTGAAAATCTATGATCAAATATTTGTGTGTTATAGTACCATTCCATAGTTTGGGGTCCGTATGGTTTTTTAAAGAAATTCATTCTTTATTTCATAATACATGATTTCTGAAGGATGTGACCCTGAAGTCTGGAGTATGCTTTGCCATCACAGTAAAAAATTCTGACAATAGAAAATGTGAAAAGAAAACAGTATATGGCAATATTTTACAATATTACTGTTTCTACTGTGTTTTGATCAAATAAATGCAGCCTTTGCGGGCATATATAATATATATAATTTTCAGGTACACATTGAGGCATTTTTTTACATTTATGGACAAAGAACCAAACACATTGGCTCTGACCCATAATGTATTGGGCTGCCTACATAGGATTTTAAGATCTCGTAGGTGTGCTCCTGACATGCAGGCTGTTTCAAAGTGTAGGCGGCATAGATAGCTTCTTTTGGCCAAATTCTAAGGCAGAGAAGGCAATTCTAGAATGCACTAGAATCCAAGTTGGCTGACAAATCGAGCGGAATGTGAATTACAAATATAAAACATTCAGTACTGATAAGTGATGATAAAATGGAACCAGTCTCATTAAAAAATAACTAATTGACCAGTATTTGAGTGTTTTATGCATTTTTATGAATATTACCGTTCATATGTTACGGGGTCAGTAATGTATTATTTTTTTTTGTAATGCTTTTGAAAGCAGTCTGTTCTGCTCACCAAGGATGCATTTATTTGATCAGAAAAATACAGTAAAACAGTAATATTGTTTAATATCATTACATTTCAAAATAATAAATTTCTATATATTAAATATGTTAAATTAAATTGTAAATTATTCCTGTGATGGCAAGACTAAATTTACAGCCGTCATTACTCCAGTGTCTCAAGATCCTTCCGAAATCATTCTGATATGCTGAATTGCTGCTCAAGAAACATGTCATATTATTAATGTTGAATGTAAACAGCTGCTTAATATTTTTTTTGTGGAAACCATAATACATTTCATGAATAGAAGGTTCAAAAAATAAGTTTTGATTTGAAGTAGAAATCTTTTGCAACATTATTAAATGTCTTTACTGTCACTTTTGATCAGCTTAATCCAATCCGTGCTGAATAAAAGTTGAATTCATTTGTAAATGTCTTTCTGACCCCAAACTTTTATTTGGTAATGTAGGTTTAGTAATGTATGTGAGTTGATGCTATTTTAAAATCAATTATCATGCCTTAATGATTTGATACCTTCTTTGTGTCAACGGTGCCACTGTTATGTATCACATAATATTACTTGATTTAAATGTTCCTCTTTATGGTCAATATAAATTAAGGTCATTGCATTTAGATGTTGATTATGTCTGCCCAGGTCACTCCTTTCTTTTTGGATGTAGTGTCTGGATTTTGATTAAACTATGCAGATACCCAGCAAACCCCTGCCAACAGCACTATTAAGCCTCATGTTGGGATGATTGTCCTCATCGGACTGATGGGTTTTAGATGCCACCTGCGCAGACAGCTGATCCCAGTGCTGTTTATTGCTATAGAGGGAAATTATTGATGCTGATCATGTAGATACTTAGACTGCCGGTTGCCATGGTCACAGTGATGCCTTGAGTGGAATGTGAAGAGCCTCTTGACCCATTCAGAATGTGTCGTAATGGGTTGCATTCAAGATGTTGAGATACAAAGCGGAGAAGAGGCATTTGAAGAAGCAAAAGCAGCAAAACACTTTAGTTACTTATTCTTGCAGTCACTGTCTTAGACAGCCAGCATGCATGCTGAAACAGAATATAAACCACTGCAGTGTGCTGGCACTGCAAAATGGCATCAGATGGCACATGGCAAAATACTACCATGTTAAAATTAAAGCATGCTAATTTTACAGGGAGTTTTTCATAGAATTTGCTGCTTTGAGCTGGTTTTGCTGATCTCCTGGTTTTCACTTGCACCATTAAAGGAGTAGTTCACTCAAATATGGAAATTATTTATTCGCCAGTGCTGCCAATTGTCATTAACATGTTGTTATTTATTCATGTGGTTCCAAACTTTCTTCCTTGGAACTCAAAACTAAAGACTTTTCAATGTGATATTCTTCTGAAGGTATTAGGGATGAAACTCGAGTAACTCGATTACAAAAAATGATCGAGGCAAATTACTCTGCCTCGAAGCCTCTTTTAATTTATTTTAAATCTCACGTCAGGTTCTTTCGCAATGATTTTTTTTTTATGTGACAACGCGTTTACTTCACCCACAATGCGGAAGGAGACACAAGCGCTGCGTCCGAAATCACATACTGCAAGGAGTCAGCAGTGTTTTGATTTGAGGTCGCGGGCGAATTTAAAGGGAACGTCGTGGCGTGTGTCCATTGCAAAATAGAGCTGGTCTACCACAACTAGGGCCCTATGATTTCCGCGATGCAGAAAATGCGGAGGGAATCGCGGAATCCAGTCATAAAAACGGAATTTGCCAAATTTTGAATGAATTAATCAAAAATAGGTCATTGCACTTACATCAAATCACGATATGGACAAATATCTGTAAATATTAAGCCGGAACAGTCTATTTAAATATGGATCCTGCATGTTCTGCGTGTCTCTGTTAATGAATGGAGCAGAAGCGCGTCTTCTTTTATCATACACACTGAAGCGCGCGTGACGCTCGCGGTGATTTCAGCGTCTGTTTTCTCACTAAATAAGGATGTGAACACATGAACAACATCTCCAGAACTGCTCTGACAGTCACTTCATGAGCATTTGACTTGAGTAAAACTAGCGTCACATCACATACAAAGAAATGTAAAGGTACGCCAACCCATCAAAATAAAAGTCGGGTTAAAGACTATTGTTCAGCAGAATGTTTTTAAGCGGTAAGGCTTAAAAACATGTGAAAAAGATAATCTTTAGTGATGATGCGCAGCAGTGGCCCGTCAACTGTCCTGAGCATCTTTTTAGGCTGGCCTCAGCCAGTCGGTTATATAAAATATCAAGTTGAAAGTCATCATAGCTTGCTTAGTATAGGCCCAGCTCCCAACCCAACTTTGAGAATAGATTAACTGCGATATTTTTTTTTTTATCGCCCGACAAGAGTCTCACGTTATGTATGTATATATATATATATATGTATATATGTATATATATATATGTATATATATATATATATATATATATATGTATATATATATGTATATATATATGTATATGTATGTGTGTGTGTGTGTGGGTTATATTCAGAGGTGGGTAGAGTACCCAAAAACTGTACTCAAGTAAAAGTAAAAGTACTTCTAGAAATATTTACTCAAGTAAAAGTACTAGTCTTGAATAGTTACTTGAGTAAGAGTAAAAGAGTATCGGATAAAAAATCTACTCAAGTATTTAGTTACTAGTTACTTTGGGTCATATATACTGAGCCTATTTTTATTTAGATATATAGATAAAATGTATGTAATTTATGTGTGCCTGTATAAATGTATATATTTCATCAGCCTTTACTCCAATTTATGTAATTTATTATAAAACCCTGTCTGTTTACTTAAGTAACAGATATAGGTGTCATGCCATAACATATTTTTAATACGACTGACTTTATATTAAATGTGAATTTAACATTGAAAGTTAATGTGATACAAATATTGCTACTAATCTTTCATTGTTCAGAAAGAGAGCAAATAACATTTACATTATTAAAGATCATTTTCACTGACAGTCTAGATTTCAATCACTCTCAGAAACTCCCATTAAAATCACTGAAACTGTTAACACTGTGAAATCAATATCTTAATTATAGATTCGTACAAACATCTGCACTTTGTTGTTTCTGACGAGAGAATTCGTCATATGGCGCTTTTCCATTACCAGTACCAGCTCGACTCGACTCGCCTCGGCTCGGCTCGCTTTTCGCTCCGTTTTCCATTGCAGATAGTACCTCCACAATAGTACCTGGTTGTCATAGCGACGCTGCAGGAAACTGCCGTGACGTAATCTTCTACGCGACACACACCCGCTACCCACACACACAGGACAATGGAGGAAATCGAGTGCATGTTGTTTTTGATCCTCGGGATGTGGCTGTTTCTCACAGCAAGAAGACAAACGTTGTTTCAGGAGAGGCTGAGGGCAGCAAAACGAAACACTGCTGAAAAAAACAGGAGAGTTTGGCTATTGCTGGCGCGTGTAATGATGACGCAGTGAATAGTGACGATTCTCTCTGACCAATCAGCAGTCTGCTGTGTTTTCACGTCACATTATAGTATCGCCTCAGCTCGCCTCAGCTCGCTTGGAACCTCGCCGGAGGTGGTACGAAAAAAGTACCTGGAAGCCGGTACAGGTACAACTTTTACACAGTGGAAAACCAAACAGAGCCGAGGCGAGCCGAGGCGAGCTGGTACTGTGTAGTGGAAAAGCGCCAATAAAGAGGTATTCAGTCAGCGAGCGAGTGAAGGAAGCACCGGCATTTTAGCGATGACTCATCGGAACACCTCTGATTGGCCAATGCTTTAATAAGCTCAACAGAATCTTGTGTGATTGGTTATAATGCGCAGTGCTGTAAAAACATATCTATCTCTGGCTCAGCGCCAGCAAGAGATCACAGATCTGAATTTAGCAGCTGATGATATGACTTGCTGAACGTACTCGCACCGGTGTGATTGTATTAAAATTAATAAAATCTTAATCGGCAATTTTTTGTCTTTTGGAAGCTGCATTCAACTTGACTCCCCTCTGTTATAAGCCACACACGTACAACAAACTAATGTCACAGTGGTATCGTGTTCTGTAATCGAATGTAGCCCAAGTTATTACCTGTTAAAAAGTAGACAGCACACACGGTGTTCATCTAATAAGGATCTCCATCGCTAGCAAATAATAGCCTTTGCAGATTTGCTTTCAATTCAGTGCAGTTCCATAGCCACGTTTTCAACGCTGCTGTTCTTAAACGTTACAACTCAACTCGAATGGGCATTGCTCATTGCCCAGAGAAAAGTAGACAGCGCATTTGGAATAAACTGAAGCATTTATAACATTTATTGCATTAAGATAAAGTAACGAGAGGAGCGTCGCCCACAGTAACGAAGTAAAAGTACAGATTTTCCCCCCAAAATTTACTCAAGTAAGAGTATAAAGTACCCATCTTTAAATATACTCCGAAAAGTATTCGTTACCCCAAAAAATTACTCAAGTAAATGTAACGAAGTAAATGTAACTCGTTACTACCCACCTCTGGTTATATTTGACAAAATACTGACAAAATGTGTTGGCAAAAACCAATTTGGAAAAGATAGGGTCTCTTTGTTGTCATTTCCAAGGACTTCTGCTCATATTTGTTGTATTATATCTGAGCTTCTTTTGTGATGTGTGCAGAACACTTAGGATAAGGCCATCCTTAAAAAATATTCTTGTTTGCCGTAACCCGACCGACCCTGTCAATTTAGGACCGACTAAATTTGTATTTTTTTTTTTCTTTTAGTCCGACCGACTTGCTGATTGTAAATTTGCGTTAAGACCGACCAATTATTTTTTTACTCTTCAAACTACTAATGCAAAAGCAATAAAATATTCATTATATTTAAGTATTGTAAATATATACATTTTCTAGGCCTACATACAAACGAAGGCTATCTTCCTTAATTAAAAAAACCCCGTGACGTCTATAACGGATGTCACACTATGCCTGCGCTTCGTCTCCTTTCACTCACTGTCAGAGTCAACGGTTCGCGCTTGGTAATGATGGCTGCGGCTGCAGTAAACAAAATCACTGTTCAAAGTCATACGGGTCGGGCACCATAATACATCTAAAAAATGCATTAAAACAGCTCGACACCGCTTTAACTTGGCACGAAGTTCTGGAAAAACTGTGCCCAGATCTTTTCCCATCCCTTCCCCCATCTAGTCTAAAACCGTGTCTGTGTCGACTGTCACTATGTTCGAAAATCTATTGCACGAATCGATTGGACCAACCAACACAAGTTTTGAAAACGAAAATAGGAAATTGATTTTAACCACCTTCTCTCAGAGCGCGTCCAGGTTTTTTTTTTTTTTTTGGAACACGCATCACACAGCAACTGCAGCTTCGGACAAACACGCATAACAGCAAATAATACTTCTGCACACGGTTTCTCTTTTTACAACAGAAATGTGATCATGCATAAAAGTTTAATGCATACAGATACAGATTCGGACTAGAATCGTCATGTATACATGCATTGTTAAATAAATAAAAAGGGCGGAAAACCAGTCACACAGAATATTTTTTTTTTATTTAAAAACATGAGATGCAGTGGGATGGGGAACAAAAACCCAACATAAAGTCTCGAGATATTTTTAGACAATTAAATTAAATACATTAATTTTACATGTCTTTCTTAACATGCGGCTCTCTTGTGCGAGACGCGAGTCCAACGGTGTCCCTCTAGAAAATGCACGAAATGTGCGTTCTGTGTGAACAGCTTGGTTTCAGTTTTGATGTAAACAAGATCTTCTCCAAATTGATGTTCTCCTTTTTTTTTTTGGTAGTGGCTTCAACTGGATAGGCTAACATAACCTTATAATGCAATGCCAGTGCGGGCATTTTTTGAGACCGTGCAGACGGTGTGCATACACGTGGTGAAAGATGAGAAAGCAGATACTGCGTGTCGAACTCATCCGCCTTTGAAAGTTGTGTAGACACGGCTGTGTGCGCGGCGAGATGAAAATGGAACACGGACTGTGAAGTACCGGGGCTCATAAGGCAGCTTCCATATATTACCTATATTTGGTGTTATTTGCCGTATAAAACTTTAGACATGCAAAATCGATTTTACAATCGATTCAATGAACACTCGTCACTCAAATCAAACAGGATTTTTTTTTCACAAAAGTGACAACCCAAGAAAGCAAAGTAAACGGTCTCTCATTTGTAGGTTGCATTGATACCTAGTGGTGGATGCAAGTAAAACAGTACCGCATTTTTTTTCCTTCTCACCTGAAATTCATGCAATAAACATGTTTTTGACAAAGATTTAAATTTGTTTGTGGTCTATATAGCCTGCAACAAAATTTAAAATTCATACCTACGTCATCACCAAAATTTTCCTTTTTTTTTTTTTACATTGAAACTTATAAAAAAATATAGACCAACCTACCGACCTTTTTTTTATTTTTTTTTTATTTTTTTTTTTTTTATTTAACAGACTGACATACAGATCAAAATAGTGCAGTAACAAGCAATCTAGTAATTCCAGAATTGAAATAAAAGTGTATAAATGTATAGGTGTGTGTGTGTGTGTGTGTGTGTGTATATGCGTAAGCAAAGTAACCATTTATTCTTTATTACCATCTTCATTACCATCACCACCACCACTCCTCACTACCATCATACTGCCAACATTGTATTAGTCAATTTTTTATTTTTTATTTCTATCTTTTCTCCTATGTAACAATTACCATTGTCAGCACTCTCTATAGATAAATTCATTTTTAGATAGTAAGATAATAATAGAAGATAATATAAGATAACCCTCCCCCTGCATCTCTTCAGTCCCTAATTTTCTCCTATACTATTTTTTTTTTTTTTTTTTTTTTTTTTTTTTGTATGTTATGTGTAGTGTCTAAGGTGCATTAAAAGAAGGGGTACAGTGTGAGAGTGTCTCAACTTGGGACAGAGATGCTGTCCTATGGAAACTACTTCTCGCCTGTCTTGCCTGCCTGAGTGTTTATGTGGTTTTTCAATTGTGTATATATATATATATATATATATATATATAATAATATATATATATATAATAAGAGCAATTACAACAATAATAAAAATAATAATAGTAATCATAACAATAACAGTAATGGAAAAAAAAATAAAAATGACAAAAATAACAAAAATGCAGTAATATCGGTGAGTTGATTAAAAGGTGGGAGGAGTCGGAGTTGAGAGGAGAGAAGGGATTCATAGTTGTAAAAGGTCAGAAAGTGTTGGATGGTAGAGGTCGGTTTCAGATTTGTAATTATAGGGGGGAGATGTATATTCCATTGTAATGAAGTCTGTAATGAGATTTTTCCAGTGAGTTTTCTTGATGATGGTTAGAGCTATGAGGAGCATTTTAGAGTTTATATTTTTATTAGTAATTATTGTGAGGTCCCCCAGCAAGCAAAGAGAGGGCGATAGCGGGATGTGGCAGCCGACTATAGTGGATAGTGACTGTGTGACCTGTTCCCAAAAGTGTTTGATTGGAGTGCAGTGCCATGTTGCATGGATATATGTATCTATAGAATTGTGATTGCAATGAGTGCAAACTTCTGATATGAAACCCATTTTAGCTAATCTATTGCCCGTTTAATGTGTTCTATGAAATGTTTTGTATTGTATTAATTGAAGATTAGCATTTTTGGACATGAGATAAATGTTTTTACAGATTTGGGTCCAGAAGTTGGCATCAGGAGCTATTGAAAGATCGTTTTTTTTCCATTTTATTGTTGGTAAGTATATGATCTGAAGTTGATTTGAAATGATTTTGTATATTTTAGAGAGAAGTTTCTTTGGAGAGGAAATGTTAACAAAGTCTGCTATTGGTTGTGGAAGTTCTAAATTTGTGGCTCTGATGTTTATTTTTGCCAGAACAGAAGATTTGAGTTGTAGGTATTTTAAAAATTCATTGCTCCCGATGCCAAACTCCTGGGCCAATTGCGGAAATGTTGTTAACGTGTTAGATTTGAAAATATGGTTAATGTGGGTGATACCCCTTTCAGCCCATGTGCGAAAATTCAGTATTTTTTTATTGCTTATAAAGTCACGGTTGTTCCACAGTGGGGTGAGGTTAGATGGAGCTAGTATAGAATTTGTGATTTGGTGAAATTTCCACCAGGCTGTCAGAGTGGAAGCTATAGTTACAGCATTAAAACATGTGTGTTGTTTGATTGATTTGGTGAGGAATGGTATGTCAGCTATATTTAATTCTTTGCATAGTGATTGTTCTGTATCTAGCCATATAATATCGGATTGGGTGGGGTGGATCCATTTGTATATGTATTGCAGTTGGTTAGCCATTGAGTAATAATGAAAATTTGGTGCTTCTAGTCCTCCTTGATCCGTGTTTTTTTGTAGTGTAGTTAATTTTATCCTTGGCGTTTTGTTTTTCCAATAGAAGTGAGTGATAATAGAGTCATGAGAGGTAAATTTGTCATCTTTATTGCTGCTATCCTGCCAATAATGGAGATTAGAAGGTTGAGCCATCGAAGCAAGTCGTCTTCTATTTTTTTTAATAGTGGTGTGAAGTTGAGTGTTACCAATTCTGACAGTCTGGAGGAAATCTTAATGCCTAAGTAAGTGATGTGATCATGACATATAGGTATAGGTGCTTGGTGGGGTGCCACATCCCATTTGGTTTTGTGTAAAGGGAGGATGGAAGATCTGTTCCAGTTTATTGCGTAATCTGAAATTTTTGAAAAGGACTGGATTATTTGAATTATTTCTTGAGTAGATGCTAGGGGTTCTTGTATAAATAGTAGAATATCATCTGCATAAAGTGAGATTTTTTGTGTTTGTTGTGGTGTTTCAATACCTTTGATTGCTGGGTTTTGACGGATAGCTGCTGCTAAAGGTTCAATAAAAATAGTGAATAGAGATGGAGAGAGTGGACATCCCTGCCTCGTCCCCCTGTGCAGTGTGAAGCTTTGTGATGTTAGTCCATTGGTTGTGACTGTGGCAGATGGTGATGTGTATAAAATCTTGATCCAGTTAATAAATGACTCTCCAAAGCCAAATTTTTGTAGAGTGGTGAATAAAAATTTCCAGTTGACCCTATCAAAAGCTTTTTCAGCATCTAATGTGGCAATGAGAGTATCTTTCTGTTGTACTGATGAGTACTGCATTAAATTATATAATCTGCGGGTATTGTTAGATGCGTGTCTACCTTTTATAAAGCCGGTCTGATCAGGATGGATGATATATGATATAATTTTCTCAATTCTATGAGATAATGCTTTGCTAATGATTTTTATGTCGACATTTATAAGTGAAATAGGACGGTAGTTAGATGTGAGGGTGTGGTCTTTGTTAGGTTTAGGAATGAGTGATATAAGTGCTGTATTCATGTGGGATGGGAATTTAGCATTTTGTTTTATTTCCGTTATTGTTCTACTGAATAGTGGGTATAAAGTTGACCAAAAATGTTCGTAGAACTCAGCAGGGAAGCCATCCGGTCTTGGTGCTTTATTATTTTGCATGTGTTTCAGCACAGAGTGAAGTTCTTTTTCAGTGATTGGTAATTCGAGAGAGGTAATTTGCTCCGGGTTGAGTTTTGGTAGAATGGTGTTATCGAGGAATTGGTTTATGTCTTCTTGATTTGGGTCCATATCAGATGAGTATAATTTTGTATAGTATTCTTCAAATATCTTGTTTATCTCAATAGGTGAATTGGTTAGCTTCCCTGCTGAGTTTCTAATGGATGTAATAGCTGTTTTTTCTTTATTTCTTTTAATTTGACTGGCTAAATATTTTCCGGATTTATTGCTGTGGTGAAAAGTTTCGTGACGAAGTCTGTGAATCAGAAACTGGTTTCTTTTGTTTATTATTTCATTAAGCAAGAATTTATTTTTTCTTAATTCTTTATAGATGGTTTCCGATTGGTTATTTGCATGTAAAATTTCTAAATTTTCTTTCTTTTTCCTTCTTTTTTTTATGGACTGAATATGATATGATTTTTCCCCGCAATACTACTTTCCATGTTTCCCAGAGCAGTGATGATGGCGACTTTGGAGAGTCATTTATTTCAAGGAAGGATGTCCACTCTCTCTTGAAGTAGCTGTCAAATTCTGGATCTTTCAAGAGAGATATGTTAAAACGCCATCTGGTGGGGTGTTTCTGTATTGCAGGTGGGATCCATGTGAGAGTTACAGGAGAATGGTCACTAATATTGATGGGATGAATTTTGGTTTCTATGATATTTGGTATGATTGAGTTACTGGTTAAAAAGAAATCAATGCGGGAGTAGGTTTGGTGGACATTAGAATAAAAAGTCTATTCTCTGGCAAGTGGGTGTTGTAGCCTCCAACCATCACCAAGACCAAAATCACTCATGAATTGTTTTATTGTTTTGGAGGACTGCCAGGATTTGCCTTTATGTTTTGACCTGTCCAATGATGGATTGATTACAGTGTTATAGTCTCCCCCTATAATTATTGGACCGCTGGAAAGGTTTGAAAGAGAGGAAAAGAAATTTGAAAAGAAGGAGGGATCGTCAGAATTTGGTCCATAAATGTTGCCTATTGTGATTGGATTTTTGTTGATTGAAATGTTAATAATGATAAAACGGCCTTCAGGATCTGAAATGGTTGTATGGTGGTTAAATTGTATTTTTTTGTTTATTAATATGCACACTCCTCTTTGTTTTGAATTATAGTAGGAGGAAAAACAGTGGTTAAAATTAGAGCCCGACCGATATGGATTTTTGGGGGCCGATGCCGATATTAACTCGAAAAGAGCCGATTTATTAAGCCGATATTTAGATTTTAAAAATAATCTGGATATTAGACCCATTTCCTATAAACTGCACTTACACAACATTCAATAGCAAAATAACTGCCTGTTCTATGTATGTGGGCTGTATAAACCATTTTCCAGAATGGACTATGTTAAAAAAAAAGCCTTAGATTACAGTCTCAATGACTAAACAATTGCACATCAAAAGTATATATTTTTTAATGATCAAAAAACAGTGTGGTTTTAAACATTTAACACTTTTACTTTCTTCCAGTTGAAGCTGGTTTTAACAGTCTGTGTGTGTACTGTAAATAAATTATAATACTAAAGTTAAAGTATTTGCAGAAGTAGTCCCACACTTTGCTGCTACAGCATTCACCTTTTTCAGCCATCTGTAGGCAGAAAGAGAGACAGAGAAAGAATAAGCATGTGTATTAATAATATCACCATGTATCATTACTCATGTCATCATTAGAATTATAATAATAATAAACTGGGATCTCCTACATAGGCAAAAATGAGAAATATATATATTTTTTTTATTTGTCAAGTAATAGGTATTACTAGGGCTGTGACGTTGCCGTGACAACCGCATCACCGCGATGGTCGGTTGCTACCGCGGTTGTCTACTGCCACCGGCTGTAGTGCACGTAACGTCACAAACTCTATAGCAAGCATAATACAAAGTTTTGTATATAAGTGTAATAACTGTAATAGTTGCAAATTCTAAATCTATGGTAATTAACAAATTACCTCAAACACAGAGTTTCCTTTAGATTGGAAAATACAGTTAATGCATTCAGCAAATTAATTTAGTGTTGGGCGATGGATCTTGTTGGGAAAGCAAATACCACATCGCCGATCTGGAGTCATCTGCATTCATGTCACCCATCAGTGTTTGCACAAGTTCTCGTGATCGCAAACGCTGGCTGGTCAGGTACGGTGAGGCTTTCTCCAAACTGGACAAATACAAACGAGACAGCGATACATGAAAGATGAACGATTCCTATTTCAAAGAGAGCGCGTGCAGATGAGGAGTTAATGAGCTCGCTTGGTGGCGGAAAAGTAAACCGGACGCAACACAACAGCGTTGCGACAGGTTTAGTGTCTATACAGGACATTTGAACTCTGTGTCAGTACCTCACAGACCGGACGGGGGATTTATCATGTCGTGTTGTGCTGCATCCAGTATAGCATCACTGATTATGATGAGTATTTTCTCGCGCTTCGTCGCTCGCATCCGTTAGACAGGGTGTATTTAACTTTCTTATTTAGGCTACTTTCTTGTTTAACTGCATTATTTCTTTGATATTTATTTTAGTGTTTTGCAGGCGGCATTTACTGACAGAAGTGCTCAAATATACACGAACTGACGAGTTAAATATGATGTGTTAGATGAGTGAGACAGTGCTGGGCTGATTTCATAGACATGTGCATACATATAAATATATCCTGTATATAATATATATAAAAAATATTACATGCATGCAGAGTTTAAGTCAGCTTTAATCACCTTTTTTTGGTAATTCCATGAACTAACTGACCACGACACTGCTTGCACATAGTTTATTTCGCAGTTTGATATGAAAGGATATGCACAAAGGAAGCGCGCACCGGCGACTTTGAGCACAGGACCGTCCGCGCTTGCTTAACTTGCACCTGATAATAAAGTGAGTGGAGCGCGTGTCTGAAACGTCTCCTGTTCAGTCATTCTGCGACTGAATAAATTCACTTCTTGTCATGAGAAAAAGTGACAGAAGCAGCAGTTGTGAGTGGGTGGCCATCTCCGCCCCTATATGTTAAATATTTTGAATACGTTAAACTGAAAAAAATTATCGCCTTCGTTAACGAACAACTTTTGACACTCATACATATATATATTGTTGGTCGGCGGTTGTTGGTCCATGACTACCGCGGTGGTAAAAATCAGCCACCGTCACAGCCCTAGGTATTACCTACTTATATTTAACAATATTATTTCAACATTTTCCTGTTATGTCTGTAAAGCTGCTTTGAAACAATATGTAAAAAAAAAAGCGCTAGTTCAGCTCACATTTATTTACATGTCCCCTCTGGTTTAATCATTTCTGACGCACCTACTGTAGTTACTGTAACTACACTATATTTGCTCTCACAGAACATCGCCTTGCCTACTATTACCGGAAGATTACGGAATCAATTCGAAGTTGAATGGTTAACGTTAGTGTCATGAACACACCGCTGTCAATTTTGAGAAGAACCACCTTCAAACAAGTTAATAGCAAGCATTTAAGGGGCCTGCTAAAAAGGAAGCTATTAGCGTTAGAGTAACGTAACCAGCCTGAATTCACCAAATTGTTCTCTGGGCCTGAGGGTAGCCTCTTCTTCCTTGCTTCTCTCTTAATTCTCATCAGCAGGACTAGCGCTATCGCTCGCTTCTTACAACGAGACAGATACATGTTGGCTGCTGACCGAAAGGAGGAGGAACAGACTATGAAAGAGCTCCCGCTAAACGTTTTTAAAACTCCGCCTACGCCATAGCGCAGCGCAAATCGCGTTGTATCTGAAGGGCAACGCTGAGCCCAGCGGCAAGCGCTGTGCATACCGCGTCCTGTGTGAAAGGCCCAATTACGCGGTCATTATGTGGGAAACACACTGCAATAGAATAAGAATAAGTTAAACGCTAACGTTATAGTTTGACCTCCTATTAACGTTCGCGCTCTTCCACTGATAAACATGGTATTAGCTTTGTGGCTAATCTAATATAGCAATGCATTAGCGGCTGTAAGTGATGTTACAGAATATTTAGAAGTGATAATGATAGGACCGTTAGCTAGAACTACCACACAGTTTTTATATACAGGGTATGAACTAAATCTACAATCATTTCACATGACGAACGACAGACTCACCGTCAAAACAGTAAGTTACATCTCCGTGGCTTGGCTAATCGCTTTCTTCTGTAGTGGACTTCTGGCGCTGTTGTTAACTCTGGAGCTGCAGAGCTCCCTCTGGTAGGCACACTATGCAACACTCATAACATGAGTGAAGCATGAGACTCTGTTTCTCATGTTTCATAGGCCGTTATAAATGCCGATGCCGATTTAAATGCAATTAGCTTATATCGTCCGGCCGATATATCGGTCGGGCTCTAGTTAAATTGTGTAGTTTTTAAGCTGTTTTGTGTAGATTGTGAGAAGTGTGTTTCCTGTATTAGACATATATCAGCTTGCGTATTTTTTAGGTAATTTAGGACTTTGTTTTTTTTTGTTTGTGAGGCAACTCCACGAATGTTCCAGGTTAAGAATTTTAACTGCATGGAGATAGTGTGTATTTCAGAATTACATTGTGTGAGCATAAGTCTGTGTGTATGGATGTGAGTGTGGTTGTGTGTGTGTGTGTGTATTTGTTGATACACAATACCAAATGACAAACAAAACAGGACAAACATAAATAACTAACAACGAAACATGTAAACAGGGAGCAAAAAGGCTAATTTGGTGCATTTAGTATACAATGTGTGTGCGTGGTGCTGGTAGTTTAATGTAAGAATATAAATTGATTGGGGGGAGGGGGAGGATGAAAAAAATTACAATGAGAGAGGAGCAAGGGTCTATTGTCTATACATCATTTCACAGTTTTTAGAATTAGTAAAGCCAGGGAGTAGTGTCCTTGCCTCTGAACAATTGTCCATCGATATATAGTTTGTCTACTGTAATGATTGCTTTTTTACCTTGATTGATCATTTTCTTGCGGATGGGGAAGAGTAGCTTACGTCTGCGGATGATCTCTTGTGGAAATTGGTCGTTGAGTCCGTAATGAGTCCCTTTTAGCTGCCGGCCCTGACGTTGAACCAGTACTTTTTGTTTGAAATGTTCAAATTTGACGATGATGGGCCGGGGTCGAGTGGAGTTGAGGAGTTTCTGTCCTAAACGGTGTACGCGATGGAAGGTGATGTGCTCAACAGTCTCTGGTGTAAGTTTGAGCTGGTTAACCATAAAGTCCTTAACAGATTTTTCGGGGTCTTCGGTGGATGATTCGGCCATGCCGGAAAAGATTAAATTGTCTCTCATACTTCGTGAGTGTAAATACAGAATGGTTTCTTGCATAGCTTTGTTCTCAGCTGTGACGGAAGTGAGTTGAGTGTTTACAGTGGAAAGTTTAGCGGTGAGTGTGGCCACAGAGCTTTTAAATGATTTGTTTTCTTCTGTGAGCGAATCGACTTGTTGTTGACTGTATTCCAGGCTATGACGAAGATTTTGGAATTCTTTGTGAAGTACTTCGATGAGTGAAAGTCTAGAATCCAAGTTAGATAAGCGCCCGTTGATTGATAAAAGTATGTCCGAAACAGCAGTTTGTTTTGATAGGAGTGGATGTTGGTGATGATGAAGAATCGGTTGATATGGGAGAGTCCGAAGTGCGGGGTTTTTTGGCTTTGCGTGATCGGCCCATTGTACATATTCTATTGAAGCATTTGTCAATGTAGTCCTCCAGGTGGTCCAGGTTCGAGTCGTAATCCAGGTTTTAGTCCAGATATTAAAAAAAAGAAGAAAGTTTGTTGTCTTTCTAGCGCGCTGCCATGTTGAATCACGCACCCTCACACACCCGTCACCTAATCATCACGTGCCATCACGTGCGTCTACCGACCCTTTTTTTTTTTTTAAATTACTGTTACTGCAAACCAAAATATTTTTAAGGATGGCCAAGGCTTCACAGGCTTCACTGTTGTTTGCATAACTCACCGCTTTCATCATTCCTACTCTACCTGGTCTCAGCTGTATTTGTCGCTCAGCTTGTTTCCACGGCACCCACTGACTCCCACGAGAGTTACCTAATTAACTGAGTGCCCTGGGCTTCACATATTGTGTTTGACCAATCACAAAACACAATGGTACCTTTGTCACAAAGCACTCTGGGAGAAAGTAGTCGCTATGAAAGAAAGGACAAAGTGTATGCAAAAAACCTGGCGTTTAACTCTGAACCTGGCATCTGTTGGAAAATTGTGCCAGAGGCTCAGCCTTTTGTAGAAAGAAACAAAAAATGTGTGGTTTTTGTAGTGGTAATTCATCCAGATTCTCACTTCACCCTTTTTCTTTGTGAGTAAACAGTGCCCACTATGTGTGAATGATTCAGACCCAGCATCAAGACCTTTTGCTTATTATGGCAATGGTAATATTGATGCTTTTTTTTAACTTATTTATTATTATTATTATTATTTACGATGCCACTCCCTTTTTGTTGGATATTGTTAATTCTAAAAAATATCATATACAATGTTATTTTAGTGTTACTTATATAATATTATAGTATATAATTAATAATTCATGTTTTTTTTCCCATTTCATTTAAATTTGTCAACATTTTAGTAGTTTTATGTGCATTTGTAATTTATATTACTTTTTGTATAATATTTATAGGTAATATAAATGTTATATATAATTTAAATACATTTTTTAATGGACTGTTAAAAATAAATAAATAAAAAATTAATAATCTGCTAGGAAATAATCTGTTAATTCAAACACAAAATTTGCAAAAGTAGGTAAAACACAGGAAAAAATTCTTGCATATTAATAAAGTACATTGTGCCCAGTTTTTACATATTTACATATTTTTTTATAGAGCGCATCTAATATTTTTTTTACTTTTATTGTTGTTTTTGGTTTTTGATGCATTTCAATTAAAGTTTTTTAAATAGTTTTAGTTGACAATAACAATGCAAAATATTTTGTATATTTTAATATCAGAATTAATTAGGATTTCATCATGTTAAACTGATGAAAAATAGCAAAAAATGACTGCTTCAAAATCGTCTTCTCATGTTTGTTAGTTCAAAACTCTTCCTACTCCTTGTGCATTTAGAGCAAAGTTGTAGTGGTCTCATTATGAACTCCTGGCAGAGAGAGAGAATAAATGAGTGAAAACCCCTCATGGGGACACTGGGACTGAAGAAATGGGGTTCTGCACATTCTTTCCATGTTGAATTTAGTAATATTTGAGGGGGGATAAAGAAAGCCACAGTCTGGTAGAGCGTCATTCCAGCCAATAGAGGCGACAAGAAGATCAGAAAGAGCTGGGCACGAATCAATGAAATCTTACAGCAGCCTGACATCTAGTGGAGGATTTGTGTAGTGCACGCCAGCCAGGAGGTCCTTTGTCACTGTCACAGTCTTATTGTTCTTTTTTTTTCTTTTTTTACCTGTTAAAGCAAGCATCACCATTACTGATGTTCTTTTATGGTTTTGGAAAAACTGTTAAGCATTAAATGTTACGCATAACGTGCCACACCGTTTGTGCTACAGATATAAATAATGCATCAAATGATTTGGCTTTGTTGAAGGGAGATTCTATTATGTTTCTTAGCAGAACAACCCTAACTCCCTAAAATGTAGGGAAAAGCTCTTCTTTGCACTATCCAAATATTTTTCTATAATTCATTTTTCACATTATTTATTTTTTGTTATATATATGTGACCTTGGACTACAAAACCAGTCTTAAGTCGGTGGGGTATATGGGGTAAAAAAACATTGTATGGGTCAAAATGATAGGTTTTTATATTATGCCAAAAATCATTAGGATATTAAGTAAAGATCCTGTTCCATGAAGATATTTTGTACATTTCCTACCGTAAATGTATCAAAACTAAATTTTTGATTAGTAATATGCATAGCTAAGAATTCATTTGGACAACTGTAAAGAGGATTTTCTCAGTATTTAGATTTTTTTAAACTCTCAGATTCCAGATTTTCAAATAGTTGTATCTCAGCCAAATATTGTCCGATCCTAACAAACCATACATCAACAGAAAGCTTATTTATTCAGATGATGTATACATCTCAATTTTGAAAAATTAACACTTAAGACTGGTTTTGTGGTCCATGGTCACATATTACTAAATAATAAGAATTATAATGTATTATATTATTTATTTAGATCTACAGTAATTATTTCTTCATAATTTCTCTCAATGCCTCATGCAGTGTACTGCTTTTAACAGCAGGAGGTGACAAAACTTTAAGTCATTTTCTATTCCGCCTCTTTTGACGCTACTAAAGATGGAGGGCACCATTAGATTCCAGTACAGTTTGTCCATGTGACCTTGCCCTCTGTAACCTTTGTATAAGGGTCAATTTAGGGTCACCCGTCCTCTTAAAAAAAATAGAGCCTACAAGACGACATTTAAGATGCTTTGTTGTTTAACCTTAGAGTTAATACTTTAACTTCTATCAGGTCTGGATCTAACCCGACCATACAGCCGTGTCTTTTCTCTTTCTTTCATTTCGGTTTTTATTTATCAAACAATCCTTTAGTCTTAATAGGAAAACAAGGAAGCAGAGGTTTACTTGTGCTATATCAGAAGGCAAATGTTTGGCGAGCTGCGTGTTTGCATTTGTGTTCCTTGTCACACAGGGTCTCTCAGTTCATAATCAAATGCTTCTGTGTGTGAGCACAGAACCTCTTTTGTCCTCATCACTATCCCAGCATGCCTTTGTGAGCACAAAGGCGACCCAGTTCTGGCGTCAGTGGTCTTGTGCGTGTGGAAGCGGACAGGGCCCACTGTGTGCTCGGCCTCAGATACATGCACACTGTGACCGGTTCGTCTGAAGAACCACTTACAGCTCAAGCAAGACTCTCTCTGTTCAGTAGTTTGCACTGTACATAAATATAATGTCCATTTTTGTTTCTGTAACTGCATTTCTCCATGTGTTTCAGCAGTGCCATTTTCTGTACCACTCTTTTCAATGTAATATAAAAGGCTTCTCAGCCTTCGTTGGGAATTCTGGGAGAGCGTGTGCTTTCGAATAGTGCAGATGAATAGACTTTGATCTTTTCTCTTTCTTTCTCTTCTTACCTGCAGGACCTGGAGATTGTCTATTCCTACTTGCATGGGATGGAGGCGCTGTCCAATCTTCGGGAACACCAGCTGAGGTAAAACTGAAGGAAGGATTTGATAAATGGATGGAAAAATGCACAGATGTTTTTGAGGGCAAGCAGGTGGCGGATGGTGCAGATACCAATTTTATATTATTATTTTTTAATTTTAGTTTGTTTTGCAAGTATAACAAAACAAAGTAAAGATATTTGTTGTTTTTATAATTTGTGAGCATTTATTTTGTTCTTTTTAAAAATAGCAGTTTTGGACAGCTCTTTTTAGTTATGTTATCCACTCGTGTTAATATTTTACCAATTATATGTCTATTTTTTATTTATTTTGCAAGTTAAAATATTCATGTTATTAATAACATTAATTATTTTAGTC